>NC_032016.1:10614376-10661460 GCF_001865875.1 Lupinus angustifolius
TATATTGTAATTTACAGTTGAATATATATTCGTTTAAGGTAATTGTCCAATCTTAAAGAAATGATGCATATACAATTGTATTCATCAAGAATAGAGTCTTGATATCTTCACTTTATTTTATTTTCTAGCATGTTAACAGGCACTACCAGGCCTGACAACCCGATTTCATATCGTTTGTAATGTGTATTCTACATATAAAAGTGATTTTTTATCTAATTAATTAAAATCTATTGAGTAAATCTATTGCATTGGTAACAATGTATATCCATTAAATTAAAAAAATAGGAATGCATGAAATATATTGCATTGGTCATAATGTATGCAATTGAGTAAAGAGTATGTGAATATTTGACATTTAAAACATACAGACTACACGTTACAAACAATATGAAAGCGGGTTGACAGACACAATAGTATCTGTCAACACGCTAGAAAATAAAATTAAGTGAAGATATCAAGACTCTATTCTTGATGAACACAATTGTATATGCATCATTTCTTTAAGATTGAACAATTACCTCAAACGAATATATATTCAAGTGCAAATTAAAATATATAATACAACTTAATATGTAGAATACACATTACAAACAATAGGAAAGCGGGTTGACAGACACGGTAGTGCCTGTCAACACGCTAGTATATATAAGGTATATCTTTCCTTTAAATGTATAAGATAATATATTTTTATAATCAACAATTTTGGTTAATTTTGGGGAAATATTTTCTATGGGTTTTTTGTGAGTATTTTTCTAACGGAAAGTGAGTATCTTAATACATTACTTAAAGATAAGGGGAAAATGTACAAATTTTTTTTAAACTTTATGTATTTTGTAAGTAAATATTTAACTATTTATCCAACTACCATTTAAACTTTATCAATTAGTGAAATTGATCCAAGTATAAATATATTGTTAAATTAATAATAAGTAAATAAGGAAATCGTTGTAACAAGACTCACCATAGTAGTAATACAACAATGCATGTTGGTTAGCGCTGATATCAAGAGTAAATCATCATAAAAATATAAAATTGATTCTGAAGAAGATGAAAAGTAAATTTTAAAGATAAAAGTGATTAATGCAATAATATTGATACATATAAAAAATAAAATAAAATAGTAACGATCTAAGAGGTTAATTACTATTAAAAGTGATTAAGGAATTTAATTATTATTAATTTAAAATTATCGTTATGTATAGACTAATTTTATCAACGGTTAAAGTTTTAGAGATAATTAAAAAGAAAAAAGTAATTCATAATAATTACTTACAAAATACATAAACTTTGGGGTGTTTTTATAGACTTTTATCTAAAAATAACATATACTTCAACCAATTTGAAAATCAAACTTCCACGAGCCTATAATTTGGCAACCTACTCAACCATATCCCTCAATAGTATACATCATTATTTTTATACTGTTTATAAACTTTTTAATAATTTTTAGAGTAAATTATATCAATTTCTTTTGAGATGACAAAAATATTACTTTATCACCACAATAATAACTTATAAGTGATAACTAATATTATGATACTTGTTCCACAATACCCACATTTAAGCAATTTGTATAAGTATAGGTAGGGTGACTCAAATTCTCAATATTATTAAGCACATGTAAACAATATTCATGTCCACCTCATTCCTAGATATTTCCTTAATTTATAGCACTTCAATGTTGTTAATATCTAAAAATAAAAAATAAGTGTAATTATATTAACCTATCTCAAAATGAGTGAATATAATAAAATTATTATTATTACTATTTTATGGACAAACATTTTGTGTATGTTGACTCATATTTTTATTTTATGCAACTAATTTTTCACTTTTTATATATTTCATTTTATATAATTAGAATGTTGTTTTTTTGTATTTGATATATTTTATATTATAATATTTTATTAGATATACTTTAAATCATAATTTTTTATTAAAATGTTCAATTTAAGGTGATATAAGTAGTTTTATTTTAGTGATCGATACTTATGATTATCCGATTTTTTTTGTAAAAATTAAAAAATATTAATAATAAAATAGAAAAGTAGAAGCTACTCTATGATAATAATTATAACATGTTTTGTGTCTATATATACTTATATATACTAACATGTTGAAAGATACTTCGTGTCTGCCAACTCGCATTCTTATTTTATGATATTAAATATTCAATTTTTAAATATTTCATTTAAGAGAATTATAATGTTTATTATAATGTGCAATTTAATGTGTGATTATTATGTTAATGGTGGTTGTATAAAATTATATAATTTTTTTTTGTAGAAATTAAAAAATATTAAGGACAAAATAAGAAAGTATAAATTACACCATAGTAATAGTTACACCATGACTTTATATATAGTTTAGATAGTATAAAATGAAAAATGATATCACATTTTTTCAAAGATGGAGTGACTAGACCAAAAAAGAAAGTGAAAAAATGGAAAAACTTTGAAAAAAACGCTTTTAAGCTCTGTCATAAGTCATAACTTTCTTCTCTCTATATATATACAAGTCTCACGGTTTTCCCGTTCTGTAATTTTCTCTCTTTCTTCTCTACTCAACACTTTCCATTTAATGTTATTTCACTTTTCTGTTTTCGCTTCTGGAATGCGTGCAGATTCAGTTACTCTCATTCCTCTTCCTTCTTGATTCAACACCGAACGAAGATCCAACGTCAAACGCAGCGTATCGAGTAGTAATTCTAGTGTTTCCTTCAACTATGGCGGAGAAGATCAGAATCGGTGTTTGTGTCATGGAAAAGAAGGTCAAATGTATTTCGTTTCGTTTATTTTCTTCCTTTTGAACTCTGAACAATGAAATAATGAATGTGCGTTATGTTGTTGCTCTGTTTTCGGTTCCTCAATTTTTTTTTTGATTTTTTGTTTACAGGTTTTCTCGGCGCCTATGAGCCAGATTTTTGATAGGTTACAAGCCTTTGGTGAATTCGAGGTACGTTAATGAAATGAAACTTCTCTTTTTCTCGTTATCGCCATTGCTTTAGAATTTGAATTTGAATTTGAATTTGGTTTCGTTGCGAATTTACTAGAATCAACAGAGTTTGTACTATAATTATTATTTGGCTGGAAAGAGTTTGGATTATTTGATTTCTTTTGTCCAAGTGGCAAGTGTGAATAGAAAGAGTTCGACTCGGATTAGTCGAAATCCAAATTGATTTTCAGATATTGAGGGTCTCAAAAGAAAAATATAGTTTGTGGATGATTTTATTTAGTCAAAAGTTTTATATTGTTTTCTATTATATTTTGTTGTCTACAAATAGCAGAGTTGAGTGTTGAAATATTTTGAATGTTTTGTAGGTCATACATTTTGGGGACAAGGTGATCCTTGAAGAACCAGTAGAGAGGTATAGTTGATTTCATTAGCTGTCAATATTGTTCATGTTTTTCTATTTGTGCTTTCGGAAATCTAAAGCTCGTGTATTGAATCGAGGTATCCAACAGTTTCTGTCAGTTATTTTCCATTTGGTCTTGTTACATCTATACCATTGAACTGTGAGCCTGTGACATCTTGAGAATATTCTCTATTAGAAATCAAGAAGCAAGAAAAGAAATATATATTTCATCGATTGAATGAATGAAATGAATAGAATGATGTTGAACGTTATTGAATTAATGGGAAAGTTATAATCAACGCTTTCATATAAAAGGAATGAAAACTAGCTATCCTAAACTAACAAAACTAACTAATAAACTAATTCTAAATATAAAAGGTAAGTGAGTTTAAACTAGTTATTAGCCCAATACAATATTAACTCAAAATATCAAAATATATTTCAACACCCCCTCAAATTGGAGAGTGGATGTTGACAACTCCCAACTTGGACAAAAGATGATTGAATGTATGTATGAGTGAATTGCCATGAAGGGCAACAGAGAACATTACAAGCAGAAAGGAGACAATTGAGCAGTGTCATATTGTATGCAATGCCTGAGAACTTCTTTGTGGATTTGTTAGTAATAATCCTCTTGAATTTGACTATTGGAGTCAAGAAGAGGATCAGTCCAGAAGCATCTCCCAATATGCCGAATATGAAATGGGCAATATCCCAAATATGATAGTTTCTTTAAGAATGATAACTTGGTACAATGAGCACATATTTGATGACCACAAGGTCTTTGCAATTTCCATCAGGAGTAAATGATGGAATGAAATATGTTTGTGTATTTTGAAATGTTTGATTTACAAGTGTCTCAATCTTTCAATTGTGATATTAAGTAATAACAGTGAGCATGATGTTGCTTTCAAGTTCCAATTCAATTTTTTTTACTATCGTTAATAAATTCACCTCTTAAAAGCCCCATCATAAGCTGAGGAATTAGTTGGTTGTGATTTGACAGAACATTTTGTATTTGCACTCTGAACTTTTAAGTTGTAACTGAACTATTTTATTGTGCTCAACCTTGTGGTGATCAGAGTTATGCCATTTAAATACTAAGTGTAATTTTTGTTATTTCAGCTGGCCAATATGCGATTGTTTAATTGCTTTCTATTCCTCTGGTTATCCCCTCAAGAAGGCTGAGGCATATGCTGCTTTAAGGAAGTAAGCTTTTTTATTTACCAACTATATTTGATTTGTATTCATATGTACTTTATTACACATCAGCTACATAGCCCAAGGTCAACAAATTGTTGGATTATGTAATTTTAAGATGTTTTAGAAATAATTTTAAGTCCATGTTCTGTTACACTTATGATGGTAAGATGCTGATATAATATGACAACTGTAAGCTAGCTTCTTTACAGTCACCTTCTAAAAAAGAAAATTATGTCATCTCGTCTCTTTTCCTTTACTTCTGTTATGAGATGAGGTTTATTTTTTCGGATTTGATTTTGTGCTTTGGTCATTGGTGTTTCAAGGGATTTTCTATTACTCATGAAAACTAAGAGATTCATTGGTTGTCCTGCATTTCTGACTTACTTCGGGTTTGTGCTATTTTTTTGTTTATTTAGGAGGACTTTACATCCTTCCCCCAGATGTACTTTCCCTTATTTTTTTATAATATTGTATTATTCTGTTATGCAAGAAGAAAATTGTATTCTTATGTTTTTAAGGATAAGACACAAGGAGGGGTGATAGATTGGTTGTAACTTGTAAGGAACTCAGTTGGGATGTCGAAAAAATGAAATTCAAGAAAGCATGTGTTGATTGTATTAGTTGCCAGTTGGCATGAAAGTGCATCTTTTGACTTTGATATGGGATGTGATAAGTGATATTGAATATTGCCAAAAATTGTGATTTCCACTAAGGGTATGTTTGATATAATCGAAAAATTTAGCACTAAAAATTAAAAGCTAAGCACAGAATTTGTAGCATTTCAAGTTATTTTCATTTTATGTATTAAACAAAGACTGCTAAATCAATTTCAATGTTGGAGCTTTCACTTTCAGCACTAAATTGAGTTTTAAAACAGACCCTGTCTCAAGCTAAGTTTGTCATAGAAGTTTGAAAATTATGTGGGCCAAGTCTAGACATAGTGCTGCATATAAACATGAGCCAACCATATGGAGTTATGAGCAACTAGCTCTTTGAGAATGTTGAATTCCTAACGAGAAAGTTGTTCATTTCACAATGGAATTTTTTGCGTGATTTTGAGTAAGTTTTCACATGATCTCTTATATGTGAAGAGATTACTCATCCAAATAATGAGTCACCACGAATTTTGATACATCTCAGATTGCTTAATAGTTGGGAGTTCCTTTGTTTTCTTTTTGAGCTATTGCTCAAATTTACTGTGAATTTTCTCCATTATTTGTAGTGGTTTCCATTTTTGAGACAATGTGTGGCTCACTTAAAATATGCACACTCGTAGTCACAGGAATAACTTCTTAAGATAATCTCTCCTTTTTTTACTGTGTTCCTTTGTTGCATTTTACTTTCAAATGTTTGGATGAGAAATTTTATAGATCTTTTAACTCCTCATGTATTGTGATCCAGACCTTTTCTTGTAAACGAACTGGAGCCCCAACACCTTCTTCATGACCGGAGGAAAGTATATGAGGTAAGTCAGTTCAATTTTTTTGTTTTGCCTCTATTCTATGAAAAAACAAATATAGTAAATTCTATCATTGGTATGGATGTACTGTCTGGTTTTAAGCTGATAGCTCTGCTCCCAAGATATAAAAGTTAAGCCTCACTATGTCTGCAAGCTTATTTGTTATTTGATTCTTTTCCTGGAACCATATATAGGTCTTGTTGTTTTCGAAATTTATTTATATTCTAAATAAATAGAAGTTTAAAAAAATGACGATGTAACAAATCCTGACTTTTTTCTTCAAGGGCCTGGCATGAGTTTCAAATCAAATGTCTGATGCGTATATGTCACTGTTTATTAAAGGTGATCGTGATGTGTTGTTTATAGTGCAAAGCCAATCCAAGCCATGAAAACTGACGTGAATACAAAAAATCATTTATTAAAGTTGTATTGGTCTTGGGTCTGTTCGTCATTTTTGTTCCCTTCCCCTTCCCCTTCATTTAAACATAGTGAAAGACAAAGTCATATTTCTGTATATTATCCTAAAGCGTGATTGTATGACCAATTACATCCAAAAATGCCTCATGTATCTCTTTTCTGATATGTAATGCTTTTAACGATGTTCAATTTTTTGATTCAAGCGTCTTGAAATGTTTGGAGTGCCTGTTCCAAGATATGCCCTTGTAATTAGGGAAGCCCCAAACCAAGAATTGGATTACTTCATTGAGGAAGAAGATTTTGTTGAAGTTCATGGTATGCGTTTCTGGAAGCCATTTGTGGAGAAGCCTATTGATGGTAAGTTTGGTTTTTGTATTCACAGGTGAAACTCTTTTACCTTGCCACTCGGTTCTTTCATTTGTTTTCTATAAAGCAACTGATATGTGTAATGGACATTGCACTTGCGTGCTTTATCACTAGAATCGCAAGTTTCCTCTGGAACCCATATGTTGACATGATATATGGGGATTGTAGACACAAAATATTCAGAAAATTAAATGTACTGTAACTATTACTACACAGCCTAATATGGACACTTTCATATGCATGAAAGCAGTCTAAAGGTTATGAAAAAACAATTGAGAATAAGTAGCACTCGCACTATGAAGTACATATTGATTGTATGACATAAATAATTGCTCATTATTGTCTTGTGTCTGATTTTCTTGTTCTGTATATTTAATGAAGTTATATTCTCCAAGATGCTCTTGCAATGCAATTATCATTGGTATACATGCAGAATGTTGTCTTGAGTGTATAGCTATTATTGATCTCTTCATAATAAACATAACAGCTTTTGGCTCTGGTGATGATTGATGAAATGACCACTATTTATGTACTCTTTTGCAACTTCTCAAATGTGGTTTTGAGTGTTATTTTTGTGCCTTTGTGAAGCTGATAACCACAGTATAATGATATACTATCCCAGCTCAGCAGGTGGAGGTATGAAGGAATTATTTAGGAAGGTAAGCTATAGGCTGATAACTCAGTCTCCATAATTAGCTTGGTGTAATATAATATGGTTAACATGAATTGATCTAGAGGACATTTCTTTTCCATTATACTAGTAGACAAAGCTGTGGCTGAGCTGTTTTGGTTTTGGTAACTTGCCTAATTAACAGACGAAATGTAAGATTTTATAAGCTCCAACTAATGTAATAAGAGTCAGTATATTCTATTTTAAAGTGGGTGGATTAACTTGGTTGGAATATCATGTGCTATTTTCTGTGATCATGTTGCATTACAATCTTAAGAAAATATACATGCTTTGTCATAAATGTTAAGTATCAAAGTCCCACGTTTGTGGAGAATGAGTAAAGAGCCAGTTTTTATGACTTGGGAAACCCTTCCCTGATCTAGATTTTGGGGTGGGGACGTGGGGTTAGGCTCAATAATTCTAATATGGTATCCGAACAAACCATGATGTTGTGTCACACGCAAATGTCCGGTCCTGCAAAGTTCCACGCCCCGAATGTTCATTCCTGGGTGTGAGGTGTGTGTGATAAGTATGAAACTCTCACATTGGTTGATAATATAGTCAAGAGGCGTTTATAATGACCTGGGTGATCCTCCCCCCTATGAGCTAGATTTTGAGGTGGAGTTAGGCTCTGTTATTCTAATAATAAATATAAATAAAACATTTCATGGCCTTCTAACAGGTTGAGCTCTGAGATAGTTGATTCTTCCACAAGCTTTCTGAAAATCTCTTCTTTTCCTCAGTTGTAAAACCAAAGCATAGTTTAACAGCTAGATCTTTATTTTGAATATCACATGCTCTTAGGTTGGCAACAGGTCCAGTGATTTCCATCCAGATGTTAGAAGAGTGAGGCGTGAAGGCTCATACATTTATGAAGAATTCATGTCAACTGGAGGGACAGATGTAAAGGTTTGGCAGTTAAGGTTTCTGTTGCTTTGGTTCTTTCTTTTTTACAAAAATGTATTTGGAAATTTTCTCCCACATGTCATGTTTCACCTGTCTCCACTTCTTAACATATTAGAAGGGCCGTTGAGAATTTTGACAAAATGACTGTAGGTGTATACAGTAGGCCCTGAATATGCTCATGCTGAGGCACGGAAGTCTCCTGTTGTTGATGGTGTTGTTATGAGAAATACTGATGGAAAGGAAGTAAGTAGCATGCTATAAATTATTGTCCCTGTTAGATATAAAAACCTTCACCTTCACCTAACAGCTTAAGCTTTGTTTTGATTTCACCTTTATGTATGAACAAGAATTAATTTTAATCAGGATCACTGTGTGGTAAATATGCTTAAATACATTAACCATGCTTAATATCTCTATTGTGATTACCAACAGAATGCATTATTTGTAATAGTTGCTGTTTTCTATGTGGACCACTATTATGATTCATGTGCGTTGATAGAGAACTTCCATATAAATTTGCATATGGAATTTTAGTAATTGCTCTTACAAGAAGTAAGGGGTCATCAAATTGCCATTATTATGTAGACTCTATTAAGGACTAAAGAGAGAAAAATCTTGATGGATTCCAAATTCACAGAGCTTGAAATTTGTGGTGTGTGCTTGTTTGAGGAAGTGGAGAATATAAAGTGGAAAAATGGGGGGATGGGGGAGGGAGGTGAAAACAGTCACTAATTAGAGAGGATGCCAGAGATGTGTCACTCAGACCACAAAAGGGTATGTGTGTACCATTGAGGGTTAATTGCAGCCATAATTACATGAATAGATATTTCCAAAAATTGTTCCTCTGCCCGAGCACTAATTGACTGTAAACATATACATTGACAAGGTATTTCAAACAGAGTGGAACACAATGATTTGATTTTCATTTCTTGTTGGAACTCAATGGTGGAAAACTAACTTTTTGCTATAGGAATGGCAAAGCTTAGTAGAGTAGAACACAAGTAATTATACCCGACTTTCAATTACCCCACCTATTTTTTGGGCACCAAGCAAGTGTGGATAAACTACCTCTTTAAACAAGCACATGTTAAATCTTGCTTCAGAGATTTTCAAAATTGTAAAACAGCCCCCACTTTGGTCTTTTTGATACTTTTTAGTGGCCCTAATTTTTTGGGGGTTGATTAACGTAAATGTTTGTTCTCTAATATTGTGAACATCCAACAGTTGTCTTATTTACAAGTTTTGAAGCATTTTTAATCTTTTTTGACAGGTCAGGTATCCGGTGTTACTGACTCCGGCTGAGAAGGAAATGGCAAGAGAGGTTTGCATTGCATTCAAGCAAGGGGTATGTTGTGTGAATGTGTTAACCGTATGTTATTATAGGGTCTTATTTTTTTATGTGTGATTATCTTCTGAAACATGGTGTCTGGCTCCATGTTTGTATAGTTAGATTTGTTTGTTCCAATTTCTGGACTGATTGGTGATAGATCTGCAGTGAACTTCTATCGAAGGAGAAATAGGAAGAACAATAATTGTTGCACCACATTTTTCGGTGGAATATTGGATACACAACTTATTGGAGTTGTCACTACGTTTTTACGAACTTACGTAAAAACGTAGAAAAACCTCTTTATGCTCACTTTTGGATC
Organism: Lupinus angustifolius; assembly: GCF_001865875.1. Taxonomy (NCBI): domain Eukaryota; kingdom Viridiplantae; phylum Streptophyta; class Magnoliopsida; order Fabales; family Fabaceae; genus Lupinus; species Lupinus angustifolius. Next base: position 10,624,402 of record NC_032016.1, read on the forward strand.
GCACTGTCTTTAGATTATAGATCCGGATTCGGGAGTCGATTACGGACAAGAAAGGTATTAGCACTATGTTGTTTTTGTGTCTTTAGATGGTACCCTTAGTAATTGCTTTATACCCTATAGTTATTTGATTATTTTATTTATCTAGGAAAAAACTTATTTTTTTGTCTAACAAAACTATATCTTGCTCCTACGTATCCCTCCCCATTAGCAATAGAGAATCAGGACTATAAAGAGCTTAGGTAAAAAAATGTTTGTTGAGTTTTATATTTAATATTCAAAGAGAAGAAATAATGCTTAATCGTAGTCCCTCATACATACCTCAAGAGACTAAAGTAAAGCTCTTTGTCTGCTACCACATCTCAACTTAAGGAGGGAGAGAGCACGGTAATGATCGCATTTGCCCTTCTAATCTTTAAAGGTTTTTATTAAAAGATTTGAAAAGATGGTCAATCATTTATGAGTTTCTGTATGTTTCATCTGAGGACATAGGGGTCTATTCATAGCTGAACCTGGAAGTCTTATTGATAAGAAATATGTCTTTTTGATAGATTTATTTTTAAAAAAATGCTAACTGATAACTCTCTTTATCTCTTAATGATTATCTTCAGATTTATTTTTTCAAAGTGACGAATACAAGTGATTCTCTTTTTTTTAATTTATGGTACAACCTTATTTTATTATTTTTTATTCATTTTCGTTTTTATTTTTTAATTATTTTATTTAATTAATGTAATAAACTGGTAACCTCCTTATCAGTTTTATTATTTATTATTTTTTGAGAGATAAATACTGCTAATCTTCTGTTTTTTATATTATCCAGTACAATTTTATTTTATTATTATTTTTATTCTGTTTTATTTATTTATTCAGTGTTCGATTAATTTATTAAAAACAATTTTTTTTTAAAAAAATTATTTGTAGGCCCGACAAATTTAGGTGTTAAAAATAATGGAAAGACAAAAGAGTTGGAGGTGTATGAATAAGGAAGAGAAGGGAGGGTAAGAGAGTGATTCCCATTAATGATCATGGACCAAGTGAGGTGCCTGCCAAAGGATGAGTTAGTTATTGAGCAAGGTAGGAATGAGGAGTAGGAGGAGAGAGAAATGGGGGATCTTAATATAATGAGTGGGAAAAGAGTGATATAGGGAAGTAGGAGGAAGTGGAGAGGGAGGAAAAAGAAGTCTTGAGTGAGTAAGCCTATCATAAGGCTGGTTAGTCATTTTTCTGGGGTTCATTACAGTGTTCATACATTTTCCTCAGTTTTTTTGGGTCCTGCTACAAATCTGTCTTGTTGCTTGCAGGTTTGTGGGTTTGATCTCCTGAGAAGCGAAGGACACTCTTATGTTTGTGATGTAAATGGATGGAGCTTTGTTAAAAATTCATACAAGTAAGTTTGTAATTAGATTTTTGATAATGGTAATACATTAATAGCAATTCACCCGGCTTCTATTATTCAGAAAATCTTATGATCAGCTTGTCCATATGGGTTTTACGTCTGAGTTGGGGATTCTATCCTTGGCATAAATTAGGCAAGACTGAGACTATGGTACTTGAAAAAAATGCTACCTTGATGATAACCGGGAAATTTTTTACTACCATAACCAATGTGAATAACTTGTTGGATTCTGTTAATTGTACATCCTGATCCCATCCCATAAACTCCTTATCCTCTGAAAGCACCATTTCTTATAGTTGGCGTTGTGATTATTTGACTAATATGCATTTATAGTCTACCTCTGGATAAGAATATGGAAAATTATTACTCCTATCTGGATTTGGAGGATCAATTCTGATATACTGAATTGAAGTTTGGAGATTGAACAATCATTTTGTGTTCTATACTTTCAATTAATAATTGTTCGATCAAAAGAATGTCTATGGTCAATTTTCAGAGCATGTAGGTCATAACACTCAGATTGAAATGAGGAAATAATAATGAAAGGTTTCAATTCAAATGTTAATAGCTAAAAAAGTTTTGTTAAGACGTAGTTTTTGTTAGAATTAAGTCCAATTCGTAATCCTAACCCCTTTATGCTTATCCTTTGAGATTTCATCGTTTCTCTCCTTTCTATTATGATCTCATTAGATTAATATCTCCTTCCTATTATTTCTAACCCTCTTAAGCTTTGACGTATTGAATAGTGTTGAAAATTACTATGCGCTTTTAAATAACTTGGCAATCCTGCACCTGATAACTAGCTTTTGGGGTGTAGTTAAGCACAATTATTCACATGGTACCAAAGCTGAGTAGGATTAGAAATATTAGGACGGAGATATTGTCCATGCACATTCATATATTTTCTAGTGAGGAAAGTCGCTTTAATTCAAGGAAACAAAATCTCCTTATCAATATGTTCTTTGACAAGGATTAGAAAATTGAAAATCTGTACACGTCATACTGCAGAATAGACAAAGAAATAACATGCTAACTTTGCTTATTTATGACAAAGTATCCTTTTTTTAATATCATATTGTTTGCTATGCAGTGCCTGTTTCTCTACATTTTTATTTTGGTGAAAATTATATTATTTTTCCCTGCTGCTACCTGAAGGTATTATGATGATGCTGCCTGTGTTCTGCGGAAGATGTTGTTAGATGCAAAAGCACCTCATCTTTCTTCAGTGATTCCTCCAATTTTACCATGGAAAGTAAATGAACCGGTACAACCTACTGAGGGACTAACTCGCCAGGGTAGTGGCATTAATGGAACTTTCGGACAATCTGAGGAACTACGTTGTGTAATTTCTGTTATTCGTCAGTATGTTCTATTCCCTTTACTTCAATTAGTTAATCACGATACTCTTTCCTATACACTCTTCTTTTTTTGGCAGTGGTGATAGAACTCCAAAACAGAAGGTGAAGTTGATGGTAACTGAGGAAAAGCTTCTAAACTTAATGTTGAAGTATAATGGAGGCCGGCCTAGATCTGAGGTAATACCTTTTTTAGTGCTTCGGTAATTTCATTAAATTTCATTGGAGTTATTGAATTCTTCATCAGCCATGGTTGATTTAATGGTCTTATGTTTACAGACAAAACTTAAAAGTGCTCTTCAGCTCCAAGATCTGTTAGATGCTACACGAATGCTGGTGCCTTGCACTAGGTATTTCACCTTCATGGACTCAAATATATCACAGTAGGATCAAATGCAACTAAACTTCAATTCGACACTCATGTTTAATCAATTTTCAGAAATTATCCCGTCTGCTGATATCTCTAAACTATTCTTCTCAGTATTTCATTTGCCCTATTCTTCTCAGTATTTCATTTGCCTTAAAGAACATGGTTCGCCCAAATTTCACACTTTTAGTTAGTATGATGGAAAGAGAAAGAGAAGAAAAATAGGATTATATTTTCCCCCAATAAAGAAGATTTGTCTTAGATAAAATGAGAAAAGCAAGGTGGGGGACTAGATATTTTCTTAAGTTGGGAAAAGAATGAAAGAATATCAAATAGAAAAACACACCAGGAAAGCTAAGCCTGCTAATCCAGCTACGTAATCAAGTTGTTAAGACAATTTCTTCCGTTTCTTCCAAACGAAAGACACAACATCCATAGGGGATCATAATCAATAATTGCACCTGGGAAATTAGAGAAGACTTCCACATGTGAAGCTATGTACAATTATTTTCGAAAGTTTTTTATATTATATGAATCTTTGTACACAACGATATTAGCAAACCAAACGAATGAGAAGCAAGAGTTTTCAATAATGGACCAGAGTTTTCTAATAAGTTTGTCCATCTCAAAGTACGAGCAATAAGGTTTAGGATATTTGAGCTTGTAATTTCAAAATTCATTATTCTATAAAATTCATTTTATCAAATCTAATCATGTTTGACAATTTTCTTTTATCCAAAAGTTGTTGATAAATGATTTTAATAAGAACTTTCAAGTTGTTCAGGTTCCATCTCAATACCAATCGACAATGAGGTAGACAATGCGAGACTTACTTTCCAACATGCTCCCTAAACAAAGCCTTCTGGACTAGGCGATGAGTTGTGTTTGACCCATGATGAAATTGCGTCTTTTGGTCCATGACGTCCGAAGAGAAATTGGGCTTTGGTTCTGATAGTATGTTAAGGTTCCATCTCAAAACCAGTTGGCAATGAGAGGAGTAGCCGAATATGTATTTAAAATATTCCCGAGACAATTAGGCAAGCGACATGAGACTTACTTTCCAAGTATGTTTGGTTTTGTATGTACCTTTCAAGATGATAGAAAGGAGAAATTGCCAAGTCGAGAGCCCAAGGATGAAATTGTGGCAGCTAAAGAAAGTAAGACAAATGGTTTTTTTAAGAGGAATATTGCAAACAAAGATACTTGAGAGGTGAAAGGGAGTGTAGTTGATGTGTGTGAAGAGACTGGCAGAGAGACGCAAAAGGTACTTTAGGACATGCTTGGAGAATCAAGATGCGTCGAACCTAAGGATAAAGGATTAAGAATATTGGTGGTTGTAAGCTTAGCTTCTCAAGAGTAGGTTAGAGTTAAAAGAGAATTCTATAAAGCTTGGAATTTTGTGTAAGAATATTGAAAACTAGGAGAAATCTATGATAAATAGTAATACTAAGAAGGTATACAAGAAGGTGAAAGCATTAGTTAAGTCATAAGTCATTCTCATAAGCTCTTATAGCATCTCCAGATGCCCCCTAAGTGGGGTCAGCTGCATGGTTTAATTATATTTTATTAGGTGGAGGCTTATGAATGGTTTTTGTCTATAGCACCTAGGATGTATTATTCTGGATATCCCTCTCTGTGGCATCCAGCACATGATCTCTACACTGACTAGCTTTTATGAGTTTTTTCTATGTCTCAAGTTTTTTTTCTTTGTTTTATCTTTTTATGATTTCTTATACTCCAATCTTTTTATGACTATCTCTTTCTTTCACTAATAAAATATCTTCTTTAAAATAACCTGACCCTTCTGCCGTTGCATGTTTAGTTTGTCATTGGTGCTTACAATAATAACTGCCACCAGTTTCTCAATATATATATACATACATATATATATATATATATATATGTATGTATGTTTTCTAAACCAGAGTTTCGAATCAACTATATCTTTGTATATGATTTAGACCAGATCGAGAAAGTGATAGTGAGGCTGAAGATGTTGAGCATGCTGAAAAGCTCCGTCAAGTTAAAGCAGTTCTTGAGGAGGTTATTAATTCTTTTGACTGTGTTTTCTTTAATACTCATGAGTGTGTTTTGTATTATGAACCCTTTAGTAATTGGAATTTGAAAATTAAATTTATGTGGATCATAAACTTGATTGCTTGTTGTGCCTTGTGACATGGAGCTGATGAGCTCAAATCTTGGAAATAATTTCTTTGCTTGCGAGGGTAAGATTGCGTACATCTACCCTTCCTAGATCCCATTAGATGGGAACCTCGTGCAATGAGCCGCCCTTTTTATAAACTTGGTTTTTCTTCAACTTTTTTGCATTAACTTCTATATCGCTTTGATTGTGTATGATTTTCAGAGATGTTAAAAAATGAAATTTCAGTCCTATGTTAGCTATTAGCTACAGCTCTACTTGGTAAGCTTTTTCAATCTATAGCCATTCTGGAATTTGGAGACAATACTCTTATGAAGAAAATAATTTAATTTAGCTTTTTATTTTTTAATAATATTGATTGAGACATGTGGCTGAATGCTTAATTCCTACATGGCTGAAGCCCATGCCAAATTGGCTATACAGGTAAGGCAAGAAAAATAAAGAGAAATCTTCCTACACAGACTGCATAATACAGGATATTGCCTGTTAGCTATGAGCCTATGACATGCCAAACCTATTGCATATTACTAACAAAAGAGGAAGATAAAACTCCATATACTTTTGAAGCAAGAGTAATTGTGTTCTTGGTTATTTTTTATAAAATAAAACCTTATATTGTTTCCTCCCATTCCTTTTGCTTTGTCTTATTTCTTTTCCTTTTCTCCCCATTATCAGGGAGGACATTTCTCTGGCATATATAGGAAGGTTCAACTAAAGCCACTGAAGTGGGTCAAAGTGGCAAAAAGCAATGGGGAAGTTGAAGAACGACCCATTGAAGCTCTTATGGTTCTTAAATATGGTGGTGTTCTTACACATGCTGGCAGAAAGCAGGTTAATATTCACAAACATAAAAAAGAAATAAATATATCTGCTCAGCTTGAGACTTTTGAGTTTGACTGTACTACTATTATTGTTTAGAATAAACAAAATCTTATTTATAATATTCTTTCTCATCTATGTTAATTACTTTTTTCTAATTTGCAGGCTGAAGAACTTGGAAGATATTTCCGTAATAAAATATATCCAGGTAAAATTGAAATAACATTTCTTCAAGTAAATTTGGGATGTGCTAGTCAGCGAAGTATTTCTGGGATTGATACTTTTTTAATTGCAGCTGTAAATGCAAAAGCAAATATATTTTTAATCACCAGAGTCGTAACCAGCAGTGACTGTCAAGAATAACTTTACCAACTCTATGTATTGACTTTTCCTTAGACATTTGGTCTTAATAGTAGTATCCATGAATGTGTGTTTTTTAAAATACGCTTATTTCCTACCCCACTTACCCAAAGTTTTCTGTTTGCATACCAACTCTAGAGGAACATTGGTCTGCTGTGAAGAGGATTCTTAGATATCTGGTTGGCACTCAGGCTCATAGAATGCTTCTTCAACCTATTTCTCCTAGATCCCCTCTCTCTCTCTCTCACTGGGACTCTGATTGTGATGATTGAAAATCTACATTTGGTGCTTGCCTGTTTCTAGGGATTAATCTCATTACTTTGTGGTCCAAGAAGCAAACTACTATTTCCAGGTCAAGAACTGAGGTTGAATATAGGAGTCTTGCTCTTATAGCTCAGCAGTTTCAATGGGTGTTGTCTATGTTAACTGGACTCAAATTCAGTCATACTGCACCCCTCCTGTTGTGTGATAATCTGAGCACAGTTGCTCTTGCTCATAATTCAGTTCTTCATCAAAGAACCAAACATCTTGGGCTGGATCTATTTTTTGTTAGAGACAAAGTTCAAGCAAAGAACCTCTTTGTCAAGCATATCCCAGCCAATTTTCAGACTGCAGATATTCTTACAAAGCCACTATCTTCCTCAAGATTTAGTTTTCTAAGACATAAACTTAGAGTTTTTTATTTTCATGATGTGCAATCCCACCATCAGATTCAAGGGGGAATATTAGAGAATAATACTTGAGGATAGGTTGTTAGCCTAGCTGTCGGTGTGTGAAATGTCTTCTAGTCAAGCTAACAGAATCATTAGCTTGCTAGTGACCTTTCCTTAATGTTTGCCTATAAATAGAGCTAGGTACTCTTGTAATCACTAACTTTTAATTTCAATAAAATATTGAATTCAGTTACTATCTCTCTCTCTTCTTCTTCCCTTTCTCTCTCCTGGTAGTCACTCTTACATGCACTGTCAATTCCATTCCAACAGTAGGATTGGGTTTGTACTAGTAGTACTACACTGGCACTTGACTTAACTATTAGGATCTTTGTGTTAGTATTTTGTAACCCATCATTATACATGAGAATATTGCTAAGTGTTTCATTATTATGTGTTTAAAATTATAGGAGAAGGTACAGGGTTGCTTCGCCTCCATAGTACATACCGCCATGATCTTAAGATTTATAGCTCTGAAGAGGGTCGTGTACAGGTACTTAAATATCGCTCACCCTTCCATCCAATTGAAAGATGGCAAACTGGTTTTAATTAGCGGTTGCTAAATTTGTTGTTTATTTCTTTCTTTGATGTCTAAACTTGTTGTCAATTTGCCTACTCTGTCCTTGGGTGTCATGTGATTCATTTATAACATGGCATGTGTTAACAGGTGTCTGCAGCTGCATTTGCCAAAGGCCTTCTTGACCTAGAAGGGCAGCTAACACCAATCCTGGTTTGTGTTTTATGTTTTACCTCACGTAAATGTTTGATCTGTTTCTTGTGTTGGTTATGTCTGAATGAAATGGTTACTTTTTTAAAGGTTTCCCTTCTTAGTAAGGATTCCTCCATGTTGGATGGGCTTGAGGATGCCAGTATTGAAATGAAAGAAGCCAAGGTTTGTAGTTTCTATGCTGATTTACATTGTCTTCCTTATGTTTTATAGGCATTTCAATGTTGGTGAAATTGGGTTATGATTGGAAATAGATATTTTTTGTTGCTCTTGCTCTAAATTTAAGGAATAATAGTTACCGGAAATCATAATTGTTTTTCTTTTTTATTCTGTCAACTACTGCATTAGAGGTTTGCTTTCCTTTTTTGTTTTTTGGTTTACTTGAAACTGAAATCTGATGAATTGCTCTGAGAGATAGCCCTCCTAACATCATGAATTTATAATTAGAAGATATACAATCATACCTAAACTAAATCCCTAACCTATAGGGATTATTAGGGTTTCGTAAGAAAATAAAACAAATAGAATGAAAATGAAGAGAGACTCTAAGTAAAAGATCTCTGATATCGACTAAAAATTGGATCTGGGTATAAATCTCTAACTAGAATGTAAGAAGGTTGATTGGGTCTTTGTTTCTTTCTCTAACTAGAATGTAAGAAGGTTGATTGGGTCTTTGTTTCTTTCTCTAACTAAACACGTTGAGTCTTAATCTAAAGCAATTTACTGAGAAGTAATTAGAGAAGAACTATGCATGCCACAAAAAGACAATTCTAAATTACCAATAATTGGCGTCTAGTTCTTCTGTAATGAACATTTCTTACTTTTCAGGTAAGAGTTGGTTGTCATTGGACAGTGATATATACCTTGTATCTTATCCTACTGGCTTGAATGAATTTTTGTAGGCTCGGCTGAATGAAACAATTACCTGTAGTGCAAAGACAGCGGATAGCAACGGATCACCCAAATTTCCTTGGATGGTTGATGGAGCTGGATTACCACCCAATGCGTCAGAATTACTTCCCAAGTTGGTAATGTTTTTTTAACTCAGCTATGAGCCATAGTTAATCTTGTGGGGGTGTAAAGGCTATAATACACTTTCTGGATTTGGGAAATTAATCTTGTTCTCTTAGCGTGTTCACTATTATTATTTCATTCTAACAAAGTTATTTCTGCATTTATTGGGTTCAACACAATTGTTTTACTTCTATAAAAACAAATAATCACTAGTGTTTTAAAATAATCTCAACGTGGTTGTTTTGAGTTCTGGTGTTTCACTGAAGATCTTTCGAAGTTCCTGTATATTTAGTGTCTCTTGTCTTTTTGATTGTGACACAGAAAGATTTGAAATCTTGTTATTTATAGGTTGGTATTGGTTCTAAATTGTCAAAGCTAACTGGAAGTGTTAGTTTTGAAGCATACAATGTACAATGTTTAAACCTTTATGGAGCACTAACTTCAACCAATGTTCTCCAAAATCTCTTGCCTGCTAACTTATTAAAGAGAGGCACTGAACCATTCCAAAGGGAATGGCAATTAACATATTCTAGTAAAATGGTAACAAACATAAATGAATATGAATCACTCCAGAAATTTATGGTGTTCAGAGTTAATAATTATTCTAGCTATAATACCATGTTAAAAAATCCAACTCGACCCTACAATGTTCAGTGGACATCTAGAAGTTTGACCTTATAGTATGCACTTCTTGCCAATGGAACCTATGATCAAGAACTATGGATTTGTAGCCCTATCTGCATTTTATAATAAAAAATGATTCATTAAAACTGATTTTTTTTCCAGGAACTAAAGTGGAAAGCTATTTCTGTTGAATATGATCTAAATATTATTTTCCAAGACTTTATGTGCATATATTGTTAAGAACCTAAATGTTTGTTGCGAAAATGAAAATGGTAAGGTGGATGTGTGGTATAAGGTAAATAACGAAACCCATTAAAGAAGAGGCATTGCTTGACAAAAAGATGTGGATAAGGCTACGTACTTCTATCCTCCCCAAACCCCACTAAGTGGAAGCCTCGTGCACCAGGCCACCATTTTTTTAACTAGAGGAGGATAAGATATTTTAAAAGCAGTCAAATAAGGTAAAAGAAAATGGAGTGACAAAAGGCTACAAATTGGAACAATGGTACCCATTCTCTTTGCAAACGAAATAGAAATCCCCTTGTTGCAACCATAAGCTGAATAAATATAAAAAACTTCATACAAATCCATGCCAGAATTGTTAAAATCAATTGCAACTGGTCAAGAAAATAGGTAACTGGTAAAAATTATTTATTTTATTTCACAATTTTGTCCCACCATATATTGTCGATAGGTGAACTTGACTAAGAAGATTACTGAACAAGTACGACTACTTGCAAGGGATGAATATGATAAACTTACAGAAAGAAGCTTATATGATGTAATTCCTCCTTACGACCAAGCAAAAGCTCTTGGAAAGACAAACATTGATGTTGATCGTATAGCTGCTGGATTACCTTGTGGTAGCGAGGGGTTTCTGTTGATGTATGCTCGGTGGAAAAAGCTTGAAAGGGACTTGTATAATGAACGCAAAGAGTAAGTATTTTCCATTTTTATTGGGTTCTATTAACTTCGGCCCTAAGGACTAAGGATTAGAAGTTAAAGAGAGGTAAAAGAACACTTGGAAACCAAGTCTTAGGACTATCATCTTAGCTTGTTGCACAAAAATTGGGAAAGGTATTAAGTAGTCTCAATTTTAGCAAAGTATATATGTATTTAACTAAATTATCCTTTATGATAGAACACTCGAAATATTTCACTTCATTAATGCTTTCTCATTCCATTTAGTAGAGATACCAAGAGACAAGGATAAAGTGAAAGAAAATTCCACTCTAATTAGAATTCTATTTCTGGTTAACATTTTCTAATGTTGTCATTTGCACTGTCATGAATTCTTGTGTATCACGTGTTTAGCCAATGGGCTTCCATTTTTCTGGTTATGTCTGATGTTGCACTGAAAGAGACACTGATTATGTGTTTACTTGAACAGACGCTTTGATATCACCCAAATTCCTGATGTTTATGATTCATGCAAGTAAGTTGTTTCTTTTATCTTATGTTTGTATTCTGATTTAGTAGGTCATTTCCATTTCTACTATATTTATGCAAATTGCAATTGTGGAGATAGATTATGATTCTTTTCTGGAACAGTATCATTGTACCAATGTGATTAATAGAGAAAATTTGATGTCTGTCAATTTCTGGAATCTTGTTCACAGATTTCAAGGGGACATTGCGTAAGGCCAGAATACATGTAGTAGACATCTCAGATTTAACTAGACAACAAGTTTTAAATGTGAAATTGAAAAGTGGTTGACGAAAATTTACTCATGGAGTTATTATCCACCAAACACTTTAAAATCTTATGATTTATGCATCTGTGTATCACTATCAGATATGTGAAGAAGTTAAATTAAATTATGCACTCTTGCCTTAAACTTAATACCCTGCAGCTCTGAGTTTGAAGAAATTATGTTTCGTTAAATTATGTAGTTTTTCTTTTCTTCTTTTCTGATGATAGGTTAATGTTGACTTATGCATTACAGATATGACCTGTTGCACAACGCACATCTTAATCTAGAAGGACTAGATGAGCTTTTCAAAGTTGCTCAGGTATGTGGAAATATGTTAGGGAAAATTATGATCAACTCAAAATAATTGCACTAGTATAAGACATGCATTGACAAGATTCATTCTTTATTTGTTATTGTTAAAAAATAAATGCTCAAAATAGTAAATTGTATTGATAATATTGTGAATAATGTTGTGAGTATTTGATACAAAAGATATAATATTTATTTATACTAGTACTAGACTCCTAATTAAATAAGAGAAAACAAATCATAAAATAAAGTAATCTTAATCCTAAGATACTCTAAACAAATCTATAAGATACAATCATCATAATATAAGATATTATCTCTATATCTAAATATCTCTAGATATTCTCTATAAGATAATTTAAGATATTATGATATACTTTCTAATATTCTAACAGTTACACACTTTGATATACTTCTTGATGCGATGAGGCCATGTCAATTGATTAATTATAAATTTCATCTCTTTAGCATTGCTAGTATTCTTACATCAAATAAAATGCTCCCCCTTTTTATTTGTGGATTACAGATTATTTCCTCTATTTTAATTTTTCCCACTTACTGCATTGTTTGTACCCTTCTTTAAAAGAAATTGATTGACTTTTATAACTGCCTAGCCCGAGCACCCATCACAGTAAACTATATCATGCAAATTCTGAACATTGATTTTGGCTTAAACATTTTGAAAAAAACTGTATATTTAAAATAATTAATATTCAGAACTGTAAGGTTATCCTGCAGAAATAAAACCCATCATGTACTATTTTCTTCTGTATATTTATCAACTTTGGCTGATGAGTTCAATTTATTTCCAGGCACTTGCCGATGGTGTAATTCCAAATGAATATGGAATTAATCCAAAACAGAAGCTGAAAATTGGCTCAAAGGTAAATCCCTGCCTAAGGAATCTCCTAAATTACATTCCACGTTAGAAATCATTAAATAGTTATCTGATTCTTCCCTTCTACATAATATTGTATTCAGTATGCTTAAGCCACTGCAAAATCTTACAAATTTCAACCAGCAACCTAAGGCAGTGAAGTCAAAACCTTATTGTCTGCATTTTTACCCGTTGTGTCACTCTTATCCAAATTGATATCTCCAAAACCTCATCATCCTCCAGATCAGATTGTAAATGCAGCACCTTCACTTTCCTATTCACCTAAAGACCTAAGATTCATTTTAGATGTCATCCGTAATATATTTATTGTATTGTGTTTCAGTTTGTTTCACTATGAATTTCTGAATTTCATTAAATGATTAAATCATAATTTTTCATGAATCTTGTAGAATTGATTTAATTTGAATCTTTTAAATATGTGGTGTAAACCACGAAAACAAGAAGAGATGGAATAGCTTGGATATGATAAGTAAAGGAATCTGATTTTTACAGCTTTCAGTAGTAAGAGAGATTCCTCATAAAAAGGTTGACTTCATAATGTACAAGGTTTATGGGCTTATCGGTTATAGCCATACCATGTTGCCACATGTAGATCTAAGAATAATAGCCCCATGAATTTCATAAGTTGTATTATAACTACACCTTTAATTATTTAAATGTTACCATCTTCTCCAAGGGGAAGTAAGAAACAACCACCTTACAGAATGAGAAGTCTGAAACTGCATGCTTGGTTAAAGACCTTTTATAAGTTTGTCTTAGTTTGGTGAGTTCATATTGTGTGGTGAACATAATGTACTGTTCCTAGTTTCTACACATGTACCTGTAACTATAGCCACCTGATTAATTTGTTTCTGCTGTTTCAATTCAGATAGCCCGACGTTTATTGGGAAAACTTTTAATTGATCTAAGGAATACTCGAGAGGAAGCCATTAGTGTTGCCGAGCTAAAGAATAACCAAGACCATTCATTATCCATGAAAACTGAGAAAGAAGATTCAGAATCCAAGTTAAAACATCTTCATAAGAATGATGAATTACGAAAATGCAACACTATGAGTGATATCTCATCAGTGGATCAAGATGATGATGATGACAGAGAGACCAAATATCGTTTGGATCCAAAGTGAATATCTGTTTCTCTTGTGATTTAGTGCATTATTATGTTGTATTCTGATTTTTTTATTTTCCACCAGGTATGCAAATGTGAAGACACCTGAGCGCCATGTGCGAACACGCCTATACTTCACATCAGTAAGTGCTCTATCATCTTATAAAAACCTTGACCAGAAATTTAGTTCTCTCCCCTCCCCTTTTTGTCTGTGATTTTACCTAGGGTAAAAAAATTGGGAAGTGTCAATACAGGATTTAAGTAAGAATTCTCTCGAGTATTGGAGAGACAAGTACTACAAAATCAAAGGAAAAAACAAAATGCTATGACACTTTTATACTTTTATTTACAATTAAATCACATTTTTGCCACTGAAATCAAAGGAGAAACAAGAACTCCCCTCCCCACCTAACTAGTTAGTTAAATTGATAAGTGTCTACTATTAAACACTCTTTGAACATTACTGACTAGCTGTCTGGTTAACTGTTACTTAACCAAGGCCTCTTGCTTTTGACAAAAAGGACTTGTGTTGTTTTATACCAGTTGAACGAGTGATATAAGTTGGTCATGTAAATATGCTTTATTATATTGTTTTAGAAGTTTGTTTTTGACCCTTGCATTAGTGTTTTTTTCAGCTGTATACCTGTTATTTCAACTTCGTTTATGTTATATAGTGTTTTGATATTCTGCTATAGTACAATTGGCATTTTTACAGTGAAGTTAAGCAGATTTTTTGTTTTATATAAAGTCCCTGCAGTATGAATCCATTTGGTTGCAGGTATTTGCGTTGTATACTGTATTGATTTATACTATATTGTTCCTTAAACAGAACAAAAGTAACTAAACAAATGTCAACCAATTTTAATTTGTCAAATTATGTTGAAAATTCCTGTACAAATACATTCATCTAGAGACATACATCGGAACAGATTAATTAATAAATTTTGTTGTTGCCCATTTGCATACAATATCTCTCTTAATCCGATTCCCTTACTCTCTATTTTACTTGCATTACTTTATTGACAGGAATCACATATCCACTCTCTCATGAATGTTTTTCGTTATTGTAATTTGGATGAATCTCTTCAAGGAGAAGAGAGTCTTGTTTGCCATAATGCTCTAGAGCGACTATGTAAAACAAGGGAGCTTGACTATATGAGCTCTATTGTGTTGAGGATGTTCGAGAACACAGAGGTAGGTCATTTTGGCTATGTCCTTATAGACTACATATCTGTTCATGTGTTTTAAGTGTTCGGCATTATATGAGTTTGTGAAGTTAAGTTATTTCCGCACCTTATTTCCTGTACTATAGTGTGTAAGCTACATATGTCTCTTTGTATTTATCTAACCTTCTTTCGACTTTAAAACTGCAGGTGGCTTTAGAAGATCCGAAAAGGTTTCGCATAGAGCTGACCTTCAGCCGTGGTGCTGATTTATTCCCCTTGGAGGTAATCATATTGAATTAGTATATTTATCCTAAGAAAACTAGTGGGTGAATGGATTTAAATTTTTTTCATTTGCTATTTACTTTATCAAGCATGTGTTATGAAATTAAAATTGGATTGAATGTCCATTAGACTCATGTACCCAATTCTATGCAAATGCCATTTATTGATATATGATGATATTTCTCCTATCTAACAATGTTTAATATGCAAGTGAAATCACTGAAGGTTCTGACTTTAAGATGGTAAACTTGTTTTTTTCAATATCTAATATCTGATTATGTTACATATATTATTGGCAGAATAATGATAGTAAGGCTAGTTCATTGCGCCAGGAACACACACTACCTATTATGGGTCCAGAGAGGCTGCAAGAAATAGGATCATATCTGACATTAGAAAGAATGGAGAAAATGATTCGTCCATTTGCTATGCCTGCTGAAGATTTTCCTCCACCATCAACACCTGCAGGATTCTCTGGCTATTTCTCTTCAAAGACCATGCTTGAGCGTCTCGTAAACCTTTGGCCTTTCCATAAGCATCCACATTATGGGAAATAGTCAAACTTTGAACTTCAAAATATGAAGGAAGGGGAAAGCTGGAAAGACTTAAGAATCGTGAAATACAATTGTGAGATATCTCTTTGGCCTTCCATTCTCCTTATTTCCTCTCTAAAAAACAAGGGTATGTTTGCTAGTTGGTGGTAATGGGGTTCAAATATTATTATATTTTCATATTAATATTTGTAAACTTTATTTGCATGCTAAAGATATTTATAGATTACTAACTACTGGATGTATCATTTTATCTTTATTCATTTTTTTATCATTTGAATATAATTGTTCTCACTTTTTTTTCTTTACATTCATATTCTGAATCTATCACCTCACATAAGTATAAGATTATGTATCTTAATATTAGTGTCACAATCATAAAATCTTCGGTAACACACTCTAAACCATTTTCACACATGATTTTATTTCTGGCATACGTAGTTTTCAACTTAGTTTATCCTTTACTTGTTTTGCGTAGTGCTTATTATTTCATTTCTGTTGTGTGGTTGCTTGTGTGTGATTGGTTTGTTATAAGCTTGAAAAATAATACCCTTAAATAACTTCACTTTCTAGCCATGGATTGAAAACGTAAGTGTTCTTTATATTGTGAAATCATTTATTATTTATATGTTAATTATTATTCACTTTTAAACAATTACTTTGATTGCATTTTTCTATCATAACTTAGAGAACTTGGCAACCCAATTATAAAAGGAAAAGTCAAGAAGGCCAAGGATGCACTAAATCACTTGGTGACATTCCTTATTGAAACATACCATGCTCCTAACATTTGAACCATATATTAAAGGCTTATGTGATGTGGTCAAGATAGGATAAATAAATAAAATAAAGAACATACAAAAAGCATAATAGGATATGAACAAGATAACCTTATTTTTGTCTGATATTTGGTGCACCCTAAATAGCGATAACATTTAACATGTATGTGGTGGTGATTGTTTTTAATTATAAGGGTATGAAAGTTAAAGCTGCACTATTCATCCTATTATACACATTTTTAACCAAGCTTTTCCCATTTGGGAGAGAAAGTACAATAATAAAATAACAAACCCCATATTACACAACCCTATATGGGGTTTGTATTCAAAAAGATAACATCATCATATCTTATTGACCCACCAAACCCCATATTTCAACACAATAGAATAGGACAATAGGTTATCCTATCATATATTTCTTATCTTGTCCATTACACAACCCTTAAAAGTACAAGTTTATCCACGCTATCTCAAACTATAACCATTTATCCACCTAAAAAATTGTTCACTGATTTGTGCATATCCCCACCTCACATTTCAAATGATGCATCTGCACTCACCCTTTGGGCATTGATTGGTTCCACATTGTTCTGTATTCTAACAACATCGTATTTTGATGATGAAAATGAAGACAAACATTAAAAACCATCAGCAAATCTGATTTTGTTAATAATATTGCCTTTTTAGTAATATGTCCATGGGACCTATTTGAACCTAAGGTAATCAACAACTTGGCATGAAAATTAACCAAGACAAACTAACCAACCTTTGATGCATCAAATTGAGATTGTGAATTTGGATATGCATGGAATGAGGATATATGAAGCTGTATTTCTAGGGTCTATTAGGGGGGAAAAGGCTTCATAACCATGACATGCACTCATTAGATAGTTTTCAAGTCTTCCATTTCCCTTCCTCCCCCTCTAAATATCAACTCGCCGACAGATTTTTCTTGCATCGACAATGCAATGAAGTACACTCATGTTTTATCAAACAGGAGAATGTCAATCATTTTTGTAGTAGTTATAGATAAAAACATAAACTGGGAATGAAAATGAAAAAGCAAACCAAACACTCCCATGTAATCATGCAAGACCAGATGAACACAGTAATAAAAGGGGAATCACAGAAAACAACCATCACATCATAAGTCTAAACCTCAATAATGAACATCAATTTGCAAAGGGCTACCATGTATTCATGGTAATGTTTGTTTATAGAAATGATCTATTACTTATTATACAACCTTGAAATTGCTCAAAATGCAATAAAAACACCATTGATATTTCCGTTCAAGAGAACCATGCTCAATAAATTAAGTCAAAGTATGACACAAACAAATACGTTCTTCCTAATGCCTACTGCATGAATCACTCAAAATTCCTCTCAAGGTTTGAGAACCAAACCTAATCCAACCTTAGCACTCTTCTCAATGGCCTTGGTGTCAACCTCACCAGAAATGGTGAAGAATGACTTGGGACGCCACTCATGCTGGATCAGAGCATTTGCCTTGCCGAAGTTGTTGACGCGAGCCTTCACTGTGGTCAATGGGTCCAAAGCATGTTGGGTTCCAAAGGTGAGGGTGTTCTCATTGGTTGAGAACCTGTGAGTCACCTCAGCACCTACGGCAGTGCCGGACAAGGGGCTGACTACGTGGAAGTATGAAGCATTCAAGACATCACCTTTGTCATTCCTGTATACAAGATTTCATCAAATAAAAGCATATATAAGTGCATGCATGCAGAATACTATACAGATATAACATGTTTAGCAATTATAGGACATGAAAAGATTATGATACAAAGGTATAAAATTAGTATAAGATTAAATTAGAAGTATGAATAGCGAATTGAAAGAGAAATAACATTTTACAAATCAGCATAAGTCGTTGTAAATATAATAAAACACTAACATTAATCTAATTATGCCATGTCCACCTATAGGGCAGCCTAATGCATTAGGATCCCATTTAGTGAGAGAGATCTAGAGAGGATAAATGTATGCAGCCTTACCCCGCAAGCAGAGAGAAGCAATATAGCAAGGCCGTATCTATAAGCTCATATATGTCAGTAGTAATTCACATGTAAAGGATAACTTGTATACGTTGGAACTAAAAAAATTCAAACCCACCAATAAGAAAACTCCTGTCATAAAGGGAGAATAGGCACTCACACAGTCAACGAGGCAACTAAGTCATCCTTGGTGAAGTTAAATCCAGCATTGAGTTTTGTTAGCTCCCCAATTTTGGTGTCAAATGAAACATCAGCACCAAGAGCAAGTGCATTGGTCCCTATAACGCCGGAGAAATTGACAACTGGATTTGCAGTCAAACCAACACTGGTGTTAATACCAGCATAGTCATGAAGGTACTGAACTTCCACCTATTTCACAAAACAGACAACACAATTTACTGCTAATGTAAGTTTTACAGTTTCTATGCTTTCATTTGACGATTCATAGATTCTCATACAATACGATTGAATCTCACCTTTCCAGACCTTTGATCGGGAACTTTGAAGTTGAAGATTGCCTTGAGACCAGGAGCAGGCTCGTTAACAGTGATAGTTGTGAAGAGCTGGAATGCATAAAAATAAACAAATTTAGTTAAATACATTTGCTAGTCTGAATAGAACAGGTCTGAGCAACTTCATGAGATTAAAGCAAATCGATATTAGCAGCTATGAACATAATTGATATTGTTTTATGTTGCCCAATATCAATTTTCAATCACTTGAAAATGACATCAAATAAAAAGAATACACAGGTTAGGATGCACAAAGCTAGAAGGTAAAATTCCTCATCTAGCAGCTATCGAATTTTCGGTCCCTCATCACCTACATCTAAATCATGCCAGTGATAATAGTGTACAGACTGATTTAGAAAATCCAAAATTTTATAATCACGTAAACACTTTACTTAAGCTGAGGATCAACGGATCCAGATTTACTGAAAATGAAATCAAATCATAAATTCAGAGCAAACAACTCTTATGTATTGGATGAATACTAAAGATATTTGCAAACGGACATATCATCAACATGAGAACATGTTTTGTAATTATATACTTCCAATATTTTGTTTCGTTAATCTGAAAAGTTATATTGAGAATTGAAAAGTATATTTACCATTCAATGTCACATACGACCTTTTTAGTGTAAATTACAAGCTAACCAGCTACACACGATTGGGCTACGCACATTATGAGGGCATGAACTCAAAATAATTATAAATTTGAAGCAGTTCCCAAGAAAAACCAGCCAAAATATTTGAGTGATCAATTTCAAAGCAGTCAAACTTTTGAGTTTAGGTAAAACTTGGTGTAAACTTGATTACTCAAAAATATAATTTTAAAATCATAACATATGCAAAGGTAGTGAAAAACATAAGCACCGATTCATAACTTTTACAAGATATAATAAAAACTACAAACCATACAAGACAGAGTCAGAGTTAACAAAATATTCCTAGCAAAGATAAGGAGCTCACATTGGAATCAGTGTCCACTTTGATATCAGTGGTGATGTTCTTGTTCTTCAATTGAGTGTTAACATCAGCTACAAAAATATCACCTTTCCTTGTCCCTGATGATGTTATAGCCTGAAAAAAACATCAGAAACAAATATGAAAACTGTTCCACAAGAATCATTCTTATTTACATTAGAAACCACTCAACTCAAACATATAACACCAAAAAAGCGTTGGTCTATTGGTGTAAGACCCTACTAGATCCCCAAGGTCGAGGGTTCAATTCCTCAGAGCGACACTTGTTGGGATGGACAAGCACGAAACCCGAAAGGGATTAATTCCTTACGGTGAGCAGATATACTTAGTAGTACCAAAAAAAATTACACATATAACACAATTGACTAATACTAACCCAGAACACAATATTACCATAGTATTGTGATTATGGTGACAATAATAATAATAATTATTATTTAATATTTAATAATTTAAATATTAATGAAATAAAATTGAATGAAATAACAAATTTTAATGAAATTACTCCTGTCAGCCCCAGTAACAAACACCAATAACAAATTTTAATGAAATAAAACTAAATGAAATAGTTCAATCAGACCTCAAATTCAAAAAAAAAAACAAAAAATAATAATTAAATAAATAATAAAACTCACAACTCCAGTGGGAGAGTATGTGGTGATGGTAAACTTCTGGTCACTGTGGTAATCCTTGAATAGAAGATCTAAATCCAAAAATAAAACATGAATCAAATAGGAAACAAAATCAGATTAAAAACAATAAAGAACAATGATTGGGAATAAAGTGAAAGATATAACCTCTGGCTTTTTTTCCAATTTCAGAGTAGAGAACAGGACCCTTTGCCATTGATTCTTCGATATGGATCTCAAAATTCAATTTTGGTTCAAGAGGATTGAGTTGAGTGGATGAGAAAATAAGCTTTGGGGAATATATAAACAACACTGGAAACCCTAATTTAGGACATGTTTTTTATTTGTTCATTTTTTTAATGTTTTCTTCTTTAGCTTCAAATGGATGTGGACCGTTGGATTGGGTAAAAGAATTGGGCTTTGGATGGTTGTGACCGTCGGATTTATATTTTCTCTAACTAGTTTTGCATTTTGATGCTAATTTCGAGGGAAGTTTTAAACGGTTTATAGATTAGGGAATAAGTAACAATGCTAAATGTTACAAAATCATAATCCTTATCATCAAATTATGTTTTGATACCTAAAATTTTGAACCTACACCAACTTTGTCATACAAGATCCTGCTAAATAATTCAAAACATTGAAGATAGAAGAATTCTTGTAAACAACACTTGTTGAAAAGGGCACGTTCTTATAAACAACACTTGTTGAAAAGGGCACTCACGTACCCAAAAGGTTGAAAATAGAATTCTTGTAAACAATACTTGTTAAAAAGAGCAGTCACATACCAAAAGTAATTAATTATTTGCCCATAGGTGGTGGATACTTTTGGAGTATCAAAAAATAACTAAAATTTTGATCCAAGCTAAGGGAAATTTTAAGTTTGACATAATTTCGGGCAATTATGTGATTGATAAACATGCCATCCTTTTGTCTTCCTTATTTTACATTTACTAAGAAATTATATATGCAATTTACATCTTGTCCTTTATCATCTTATTACTAATATTAAATATGTCATAATCACTAATATGAAATATAGATTCTCTTTTAGTAGGCAAAATCTTATACTTGTAAATGTAAAGATTTTTTTGGAATTTAAATTCATGATTTTCAAGTTACAAAAGACAAACAATTTTATCATTCTATTAAAACTCACCCTCAATATAATAAAGATTAATAAGCATAATAATACTTATCAAAACACTATTTTATATAATAAAAAATTAAACCATGATTATGTTACATCTAGAAAGTTCATGGAGTTTGTTTTTTTTATAATTTGACTATGAAATAACACAAATCATGCCCACCCATTCTAAAGGCATATTATCAGCGTAATTCATGACTTATATATAAGACATATTCAACCTTTTTAAAATTGACTAATTAGCCTATCAAACTACCTATATAACTTTATCATATACTTATATCAATTATTTTATATAAGATATATTAAATAAATATGCAAATCACATGTGCCACAATTGTATTTTTCCTCCATGGAGTGTTATTTTTCTATATTATATATAAAGGTAAAACCAATGTTGTGAAATCCGAGTCGGACGTCAAATTGGAAGAGGTTTTGTATTAGGTTTAATTGTTTAAACCATTTGGTCTAACCAGATGATTTTATACATAATTAATATATTTTATCTATAGATATATAAATATAAAATTTTATATAATTAATAATAATGTATAATTATATTGAAGTAACGTCTCTTTATTTTTTTAGACTAAAGTGAAACAAAATATTAGAGTAGTGTTCCATTTTTTTAATTTTTAAGTGAATCGTCCGTTTTCTTCTCGGGTCAATCCGGTTTAACCGGGTTTAACACAGTCGGACCGAAATTTCTCCGGTTCAAAGCACTCTAACCCTCACTCAATTAAGATAGTAAACCATAGCCGTTTTCAAGTTCGTTTAGTATAGTCCAGTTCTCACAACACTGATTTAAGGTATAAAATAGTTCCACAAAAATCTACCCCATGCTTATGGAAGGTCACAAAATTTATTTGTTTCTCCTTTTCTGTTTATGAATTAATACCCACAATATACAACTACAATTGTTTCTTTACATTAATGCAATTATATATATTTATAAAGATCATATATTTTTCTACACAATCAACCTAAAAACTTCCTATAAATATATACACAATATTTACACTTGTCAAAAAGAAAAACACTTATATAAAAACGTATGTATATAAAAATAACTAATAAAATTTTGTTAACATATTAAGAAATATTTGATAATACCAAAAAAAAATAAAAATTTACATTATGTGGAATCGACTGCATGTGACACATGTCACCATCATATTGTTTCGTGCTCAAGGGTTTATAGGTTAATTTTGTTAGGATGATATATCACTACTGGTATATTTTAGGTAGCATGTCCCACTTCTAAGATAACATAATAAGTTAGTGTCACTGGCAAGGCAATGAGCATTCCTAGTAAGACCCTGTGACCAAAACAAGAACAACATAATTTTATTCAGCAATGTGTATATATATATATATGCAAAGATTATGAAATATATGGTTTGAATAATAATTATTTACCCTGTGCTTAAAATGGCTGGATGAACATTATACTCTTTTGCAAAAACAAATGGAACAATTCCTTGTGGCAATGCTGCCTGCACATTCAAAATCATATGAATTAAAGTACAAAAGAAAAATGTATTCAACGGACAAATAAGTATTCATTATTTATATTCAATCATTATTCTTTCTTTGAAAAAAACTAATCCAAATAAGTATTGAATGATGTAATGATTGTGTATAAATCTTTATACTGATAATATATAAATATTACATCACTAAAATATTATACATTATCAGTGTAAAATTAAATGTTGAGTGATATTTTGACATATGTGCTTATATTTTAATGTCCAAAATATCAATGGATGTATATTTGAAATTAGTGCAATTTACACTAGTGGTTTGTTTATGAGAAGAAGAAAAAAGAAATAAAATGTTTGAGAGCTATAGAATATACTTGTGAGATAATTTTAAAGTCTTTCATTTCTCTTAGTTCTAACTCAAACTTGAAAACAGACATAAAAGTGTATATAAGTTAAACTAAAATCATATATATTATGTAAAAATGACCTGAACAATTGCCACTTGGAACATTGTGTCTCTTAATCCAATGATAATAGAGGCTAGAGCCATTAGGGCAGGCCCAACAAGAAATT
The DNA here is from genome assembly GCF_001865875.1 of Lupinus angustifolius. NCBI lineage: Eukaryota > Viridiplantae > Streptophyta > Magnoliopsida > Fabales > Fabaceae > Lupinus > Lupinus angustifolius. The sequence continues at coordinate 10,648,061 of NC_032016.1, forward strand.
TGAGTGCTAATGCCACCATTGTCATCTTTGTCCCACATGCTATAATGCTTGATTGTGTTGCCATAAACAAACCTGTTCAACTTTCAACAATCAAAAAGGAAAAAGTCAAAGACACAAGTTTTTTGATTCATTCTCTTACCTAAGCTGAATGTTGCCATGCCTAGACCTCCATTGGACAATATTTCTATAGAATGATTCACAACTTCAGGCATATGCACTCCCCACCTGCAAATCGCGGTTATTATGATTGCAATCATTTCGGCCGTTATGTGTGAATTCTTTTATAATTAAAAAATGTTTTTCAATTCGATGCACTCTAACATGATCTAAATACAATTATAATGTAGTTCATTGTTATGTGTGAATTCTTTTATAATTAAAAAATGTTTTTCAATTCGATGCATTCTAACGTGATCTAAATACAATTATAATGTAGTTCATTGTGATTCAGTATCACACCACAATTGTTGTAAATCTTCAGTCTCTAGTGTGCTTACCTGAAGTGTATGCTTGCCCAAATAAGACCTATGAGAGTTCCATAGGTATTAGGATTTTTCAATAATTTCTTCCCCACTGTCATAAATATCAGCAAGATCTTCACTTTCATATCTGTTCTTCTATGTTCTGATTCTTCTTCTTCTTCTTCTTTTGATTCTACTTCCTGAGATCTCTCCATTTCTCCTTAAAGCATAAAACAAGAAAGGGAGAAAAAACAATAGAATGATACAAAATACATTTCAGTAATATATGTATAATCATAATGTTGATTTTTATTGGACAATTTATATCTAAGTTTTGTACCATATACTAACATGAATGAAGCACATTATTTGTCAACTTTTAATTGCACTTAAGAGGAATAAGTGCTTAAACAGAATCTAACTGAACAAATAAAGAAATAAAATAACACAAAAACAAAGAATAATGTTCTGGTCCCACTTTCATTTTCTTAGATTACTTCAGTTGACTGAACAAGAATAATTTATCAAAGTTACATAATTAAAAAAAATGAAGGGCATGTCAAAACTAAAGTACATCAAAATCAGTTTTTTAATTTAAGGGTGTTCTAGTTATAAGTGAAAGTAAATGATATTATGACGTTGATATAGTGATGTAAAACCCTATTAGATTTACAGAATAACCAAAACATCACGTGTTCGATTCTTGGGAGTGACATTTATTGAGATAAACAATCATACACCTCGAAAGAGATTAGTTTCTTACTCATAGGATGAGGGGTAGTTTCGAATACAATATCATTTTTCACATGCATACCTGTGCCTTGTGATGGTGTAGTTTCTGGCATGGTCCTTTCAGGAATAGCAGCATGAAGTTCAAGAAGAAACAACAACAAATTATACCAAATCAAGCTCTGAAGAACAATAATCTGAGCAAGAAGAACATTAGCTTCATCAGTGTACATAGCTTTCATGAGTGGAATTCCAAGGATCAAAGTATTAGGAAGTGTTGATAATGAAAGACCAGTTATAATCCACTTTAACCCTCCACCTTTAGCACTTATCTTAATGATTGCAATTAATGCAATAAATGCTAGCAATTTCTGAATTAAATCTGCATATATGAGTTTGAGGCTCATTTTATAGATATTGTTGGAAGAAATCACTTGAAATGATAACAATGGGACTGAGAAATTTGACACAAATTTATTTATGCCTAAACATTGATCTGGTGTGAAAAGTTTCCACCATTTAACAGAGATATAAGCTAGTAACATAGTTACATATAATGGGACAGTGGCTGTTACAACATGGTAGACATCGGTTGAGGAAATCATGATGTCTAACTATTGAAAGAGATATAGGATATCTACATATTAATAACCTATGTTCCATGCTTTTTAAGCTACTTTCTTGAATTTTGATTTACTAAGATAAAATAATCTGTTTTAAAACATGTTTTTTGTACCAATAAGATGTTGATCTAGTAGCATAAGACCTCGTTAAATCTCAGGATGAGCAACCACACATACTAAAAGAGATTAGTTCATTATCTATAGGGCAAGAGGAGACCTTTAATAGAAAAATATTTCTTATATTGATATATCATACTATTCTATTTTTATAAAGGATTTAATATGTATACACTGATAATGTAAATGTTTTTTATACTGTCAGCAAATCATTCACCATTGATTTGTTAACCACTATTGACTCTCAAACAAAAGTAATACAAATCAATGGTAGACGGTGTAAAAAAGTGCATAGATTTTAAACTCTTTTATAAATACCTCACTCCTTTTCTTACTACAAACTATGAGACAAAAGAGAGGTTTGATTTTCTTTTTGGTATTACTAAAGGTATCTCCTCAGTTTTTTGGGTAATGAACTAATTCCTTTTGGGATTCGTGGTTGTCCTTTCCTAACAAATGTCGCTTCCAAGAATCGAACCTTCGACCTTAGGATACATTAAACCTTACACCACTAAAACCAATGTCTTGTTGATAGAGAAGTTTGATTTGATATTTGTATAGCTAATTCAGTTTTATTTTCTTCTTTTGAATTGTATTTTTTGTTTAAAAAATTAAGATTAGGGGAATACATGTTCTATGCAACAAAGTTAGGAAAAACCACCAACCTTATATATATAGTGAAATTTAAATATTGTCTATTAAAATAAAAGAAATTTTGATAATAGAATCCAAGCAAAGAGTATGATTAGAAGGCTTGACTAAATATGTGCCAACCTTTTCTAATTTCCATGAATCTGAAATTGCATTTTTTTTGTTTGTTTTGGGTAATACCCAATTGTTTATTTTACATTTGGAATTTGAAATTGCAACCTTTTGCTTTTGTAATGTGTAAGTGTAATAAACAAGCTTCATGTACTCTTTAAAACTATTAGCTGCATGTTTTTTATGCACATAAAACCTGTTTAATGAACCTATTATTTTCTTGGGAACATCATTGATTATATAAATATGAGATCAAAAAGGAAGTTAATAATCAATAAATAAAGTGAGGGTATTTATGTCCACATGAACTAAAAAGATAGATTCTGATTTTGATCTAGACATTGTCTTTCATTTCATAGGTTCTTTAGTAAAAGAGAGCTACATAAGATTTGCACGCTGACACAAAACTTTCAATGTATATAAGATAAAATGCAAATTAAACTATTTAAGTGCCCTTTTTCCATTTATGTTGTTAGCATTTTAACTCTCTTTATATTTATGAGTAAATTACTATTTGACCCTGAAAAATTAGTTAAATTCAATTAATCCTTGGAAGATAGCTGAGCCCATTAATAATAGAGAAATGACATAAATTCAGTTATCTAGTCATAAAAATCTTGACATTAATTTATTTTCTAAATATTTGGAAATGATTCAATTTAGTTTCTCTATCATGGTTTAAGCACAAAAAGTGGTACTTTACTCTATTTTTTCAATAATATCCTACATGATGCATTGCTAAAATAGAAATTTGAACTTAAATTTGTCCTAGTAGGATGAGAGATTTATTTTCCTCTTTATTTATTTTTGAAGTATTTTCAATGCTGAGAAGAAAGAATAATGAAGTGAATTGTGAGTGAAGTAATGAAGGACTGAGTTAAGAACAATGTGAAGAACAATTTCTAATTTTGGTCAAAAGTTTGAGAATAAGTGTTTCAGTAAGGAATTTGCTTTCCAGAATGTGATGTTTTTGCCACAAAAGACCAAACATCTCTTTTTTAATGTTGCCCTTTTGCATAAGAATACAAAACTCAATTCCATCACAATACTAATATATATTAATTTGGCCATGAATCTAAACATAGGAGGTAAATCAAATTTTCACCCTGCAAATGAACTAATTTATGGTACTAATTGTTGTATGCTAAAAAAATCATAAGGTTTCACAAATCATGAACAATTAATAAGGTATCAGTTTATTATGTATTAATAACTAATGGGCGTTGATTCAAGTGGTACATGTTTGATTCTCCTTAAACAAAAACTCGGGTTCGAGTCTTGTGGATGGAAAAATACCTGTTGGGAGAGTTAGTCACACTTACCTATGGATGTTCCCGGCTTGGACATGATTGCCTCCAGTGCAAGGATACCTGTGGGAAACAAAAAAAGTTTATTATGTATTACTAATAAAATGTTATATAATCTTCATAATCAAGCTTTTTTTTTACTAAAATGTTATATATACATGATAATCATAATTATTTTACATGGTTGGGGAAACGAAAACTTAATATTGGTGGAAGGGTATATGTCAGAGAAAAAAGAAAACTTATTGCCTACACAAAGCACAACCCATCAAGTAATCCATATTTGCAGGCTTTAATGTTTCCAATGTCGTTTGAATGTAATAATATACCATCACAAAAATGGAGTTTTTTTTTATAGTGTGCATGTATATTATTGTATGTTATTAATCATCATTAATTTATAAATTAAAGTCCTATACATATATAGAGGATGGTGTATACACACTCATTAAACTTAAGCTATTTAATTAACAATTTGTGGTTTAAATTGCAAAAGAAGTCACATAATAAAATGGTGAGAAAAAATAGAAATAATAATAATTAAGAAATTTGAATGTATCATAAAAATTAAGTACAGTCATTCACATTTAAGATGATATATATAGTATACCACAAAGCGTGTAAACTGTTTTATCTTAACTACATAAGTCTTGAGTTTGAGTATATAAAATACAACTACATTAAATGTGGGGAAAGTTTTAGAGTGTAATATATATATACTAACAATGAAAAGATTTATACATAATTAGTGTATTATCCGTTATTCGTTTATATTATTTTTATTTAAAAGTCAATAATAATTAAAAATTAATTATGTGTAAAAATGTATACATCTTTTTCTTAAAGTTTTATGGGCATACTTATCTTATTAGTATTGAATTAATTTTCTACTAATGAAGAATGATTTAGTTGATAAGTTTTACATCCAATAAGGATGTGAGTTTAAATCTTATTTTTGTCAACCTGATGATATATGGGTAATATTTAGGTATAAATGTTTATAGATTAGTGCATACCCTAACTTTCATAAATTCTTGTAATCTTATTTACCTAAATGTTTTATTTAAAAAAATTAAAATTTGTATTTTCAAAGCAATTTTACCCATATCATTGTTGTGCATTCTTTAAATAAAGCCATTTTTCTTGGCATTCGGTGTTAAATAGCTGCATCAATGCAAGGTTCGATAACCTTTTTACTTTTTAGTCTTGGGGTATTATTCTTAGTTCATCCTTTTGTTTTTCTTGTTATTTGGGCTTTGGGAGGTTAGTTATAAACACAAAATACATTCTTTTCCTTGTTTTAAAGTTTAATAAAGAGTAGGCACTTTGTATTTGCTTATCTTTTATATTTTTTTTTTAGTACTGTTAAGATATCTCCTCACCTTTTGGTTAATGAACTAATCTCTTTTAAGATGTGTGACTGTCTTTTCCAACAAATAATGTCTAGCAAGACCTTATATTACTAGACCAACACATTGTTGGTGCTTATCTTTTGTATGAGAAATAATTTGAAATTTGAAGCCCATATCATATATTTTTTAGCTCTCATCTCCTGTTGTAGGTGTTTTTAAGGAGAAAATTACAGCCAATTCCCTTCAATTTTTATTTTGACCATTAAATGAACACTAAATAATGATAAGTTGTTAATCTTTAATGTTTTATTTAACTTTAAATCTTTACATAAATAGATAAGAAATTTAATGTAAAAATTCACAAATAGATAATAAATTTAATGTAAAATTTTACATGCCACAATTAGTTGGTCACATGGTCATTTAAGATTCTCATTATTTTTTAACAAACAAATGTTGACTAAATATAATACTGAATATTATAGTGAAGATATGCAATAGTATAAAAGTTTTTGATCTAATTTTTGCTTTCAGCTTGAATAGCATATAGTGAATTATCTATTCAATTTTGTCAAGGTAGGTTTTTGTTTGTTCATCATAATGTGTGCAAAAACAAGAAATACAATTATGAACACAAGAAGAGTGGATGAATTGTGTTAATTAATTTATTTCCGAAAATCGCCCTCTCCAAAAATATTTTCTTACAAACAACATAATGATGAATATAGTAAAACTATTTGATGAAAATATTTTTTCCACAAAAGAAAAATAAACAAAAACTTCTTGAAATTTTAATGCCTTCAAATTAGACCTATGGCTTCTCTCATGATATATATGGCTATTATGTTGTGTTACCAAATGACTATAAGCATCATTTTTTTTACATCACATAGGCTTAGTTAATACTTAAGATGATAAAATAAATATAAGCAATATGAAAACAAAATGACCCAAAAAAAAAACAAATAACTTAAAAAAATGTAATCTTATTTCTTGAAGCCATGCAAAAGCAAAATACATTATCTTTTTTACAAGGCTACAATATGTTTAAATAATGAAGTGAATACATTCATATGCATATACATATACATATGCATATACATAACACATGCATGTTCATAATGCATAAGGGTCAATTCACCCAAATAGAGGATTCTCAAATGTTTCTCTAGCAAGGTAAACCTGCAATGCAAGGAAGTGCACCAGCCCATCTTGTAAGCCTATTTGCATAGATTCCATGTCTTGGTTTCATGATGAACTTTTTCCCATAAGGAAGATTTGTAACTTTATTACCAGTTTGAGTAAATGTAGCATTATTCATGAAATAATCTTGATCTGAAGTCCATTGCCATTTTTTCCACACTTCTGGTGTTGCATAATCTCTATGTGTAATCTCTTTTGCAGCATCATTGTTTGGTGCAATGAAACGATTTCCTTGGCTTAGAACTGTTGGACCTGAACTACCACCAATTGCATACATGAGCCAATGAGTGTAGTCATTGTTCACAACATGAACAAAACCCCATCTTAGTCTTGGCATCCTTTGAATCAATCCTTGACCAAAGTGGTTGAATGCCACTGTTACTTGCATGATCTTGTCTCCACTGAAACTATCACTAGCTCCTAATAGCATCACCTGAAATAATAATAAACATCCATTGTAATTATTCACCAACCCATAATTCCTATCATATATAGTTATTAGTCTTATTGGTTGGTGCATGTTCTCAACGAAACTAATCTCTTTTAAGGTATAAAAATCACCGAAATGAGTTTTGTATTTGGTAACAAAACGTTATTTTTTATAAGATGACACTACTTGAACCTCTAACCTAGCATGATTATGGAATTATTCAACTATCCACACCTATTGGCATGTATAAAATATGTTATGATGTAATGAAGAATAGTTTGAAGACATTACATCGTTATGCTTGGTCATGTGACAATTTGAGATAGTGATACCAGTGGAACCTTGGATAACATCAACAAGACCATCCTCACTTTCAGACAAAGAAAGATGATCAATCCAAATGTTTGAAGATTGATAAACAGAGATAGCATCACCATCACTCCTTGTTCTAAACCCAACATGATCAAAAGAATCTCTAACCATGCCACCTTTCTTAGCCACAATCTTACTAATCCTAAGATTATGAACAATAACATTGTTCACAAATTGCATGGTGATTCCACCACCACCCTTAATCTGAACATTAGCACCACGACCATCAATGGTTTTGTCTGAAGAAACCATCAATTCTTGTTCCAAAGTGATAACCATGCTAGTTTTGAATATGATCCACAATGGTCCCTTTCTGGTGACACCATAACGGAGAGTTCCAGGGATAGGGTTTTCCATGTTGGTATCTGAGGGGTTGGTAACAACGTAGATTGGGCCGCCGAGGCCTCCGGTGGCTCTACGGCCGAACCCACGGCCACATTTGGCTAACCTGTAACGATCATTGGCCCAGTTTGCTTGACACCTCCAGCATCTATCAATGGGGTTGGTGGCTTGGCATGGTCCTCTATGTTTTCTACCTTGCCTTAATTCCCTTCTTGTTGTGCTGTTTGTTGACTCATTCTCATACTCTTGCAATGCCCTACATTGCATCAAAGTGTAACACAAATGAATAAAAAATGTGACAAATTGCACGAGAGAGAGAGTCTGTTTACGAGTTGGTTATAGAGAGCATAGAAATGAAAAAACTTTGAGAGCTCACGACTCTCAAACTCTTAAATGTGTGAGGGTAACAAAAATGAATCTCTATGAAGGTGCACATATAATACATAAACCAAAGACATATATATAAGTGTACTTACTTATGAACATGAAGATTGAGATCTTCAGTGATTTCTTCAGGGTTTGGCACATAGGTTTCAAGAGTGAGTTTACGAGCTTCTTCAGCTTGAGCTTTAAGATAATCATCAAACTCAGCAATTCCAGCCTCAAGGCATGGAATAACAATGGCTAAAGTAACCAACACAATGAAACAAACCTTAGTTACACTTCCAACCATTATTGTCCTCATACTTAGGAATCTTATGTAGTGGTGTGTATATGTATATAAATAATGTATATGTAATGTTTTTGTCCTTGACTTAAATGGCAAGGTTGTTCAAGGTCTTGAGATTAATTATCAAGCAAAAAGCAACAAGACCTTGACAAGCCTATACCAATTAAAACCAAGTTATTAATTATTGGCACAAAACATAGGAGTTTGGTGTGGCTTTAACATGGAAAGTATAGAATGCTTAAATAGTGATTGTAACCCTTAGAATAAACTTAGTGTTACTATTATTAGAACGGTTAAGAGTGGAGAACCCTAATATTTGCATCCAAAAGTGGCTAAGAAAAAGGGTGTGATAGATCTAAACTATAGGAAAGTAGTTTCTCAAATTTGATGTTTTACCGTATGTTGTTATTTGTTTCTGACTTTTTCAATGTATGCTTAGGGAAAAGGTTGGATCTTAGATTTTGTAACACTGGTATAAAAACCTTTTCATGTCGGTTGGTTCAACCGATAAATCAGTCAGTTTTATTTAAAATTATTTTTTTTATTAAAAATGACTTCTTGTTGGTACGAGGATCAAACACACAATTAATACATTTTTATACTTTTAAAACATGATCAACCATTAAGTGATACATTTTTTGTTTTAACAAATTGTGTAAATAAAAGTTATTATTGTCTTCCTTGATTGATTTTTTCAACATTAATATTATTATAAAATATATGTATATCTAACTTCATCGATATGTAGTTTAATCAGTAAATTACCGGTTGAACCAATATAAGAGTATACCAATACCCTGATTGGTTTGTTAACAGTATTAATAACATTTTTTTATAAGAAGGTGTCAACATTGTTTTCATTGTTAACTTGGTCAATACTTATAGTATAACAATAAATTCATACACCGATAAAATTGTTCTAAGTAGGTTAGTTCCATATTTTTCTAATAATTTTTTTAATAATTTTATTTCAGTTTGGTTTGGATTCTTATATTAGAAAAACTAATTCTCATAAAAATATGTCTATAGGTGAAGTTAAAGAGTGAGTTTGTTTCAGATTTTTCCCTCACAACAAACGTTTTTATTCGAAATAAATGTTTTTAATACTTTTAAAAAGTCAATTTGATTTGGGTTATTAGAAAAAATCAATTCTCAGGAAAAAAAGTTGTTTAGGAAAGAGAGAGAATCCGGTACTTAATATTATTTTTACAAATTATCCGTTCAAATCAACCGGTATATATTAATACAATTTTGCAAATATAATTTTATTCTGGGGAGAAAAGGTTCGTTCATATATTTTAATACACTTTCCCACCTTGTCTTCATTCATTGCTCAAGAATGATAGTATAAAAATAAACTTCGAACCTAGATAAAATAGTTCTAATATAATATAGGATTGACTTAACAAAAAATAGTGTAATGAAATAAAAATACAAGTTTGTCACTAAATATTTTACCAAATAACATCCCCCAATTTCTATAGAACCTATCATTAAAATACTCTTGTAGGTGTTAATTTTATCTTTTTGCACAATGATGTAATGGTTCTTTTGTAAACTTTAATCTGATTAACATCCCTTATGCTTTTTTATAATATTTTTGTTATAAAAAAAACTAAAATTCTCCTAGGGGCAGGGTCAACTAGAATAAACAAAGTTTCATATGAGATGAGAAATGAAAACTATTATCCCATAAGATTTGTAAATAAGTAATTGTATGATAATAATTAATAAGTCAGGAATATTACTCTTTATGCTTAAGCACATTCTTTAAGAAAGACAAAAGAATGTTAAAATATCATTTTTTTTAAGTTTACTTTTTCTTGCTCTTAAATAATGTGTTTATGTCACCGGTTAAAACATCATGTTTCATGTAATGTCAATGACCAAATGCATAACGGATGTAAAACAAAAAAAATTGAGATTAATATCAGAGCGACCTTTATTTATAGGAGCTAAAATCGTGTTCAAGGCTACAATCTAAAATAATATTTTATATTGTTATAAATCAAGTTTAAGATATGGAGTTTCATTATGTTGCTTCACCTTCAATCTTATGTGAAAGGCATATTATAAACGTGCTAAATATATCAATACATATATAGTAACCTTCATATTCCAATGCATTGAATTGGTTTTATCACTATATTGCAACTAAGGTGAAAATGTTGGTTGGAATCTATATCTTCGTATTGTACATATCTAGATAAAAGTTGGTCTAGTATCGCCTTATTAGGTAATTGAAAAGAGAATCTGATGTTCAAGTCATTATAAGTATTTGCATTAGAGAGATAAAGTAGAATGATAATGTATGAGTAAATGTCTCTCTTATGGATGGTTCCATCTATTTATTGAGGGGTAGAATGAGATGGACTCCAAGATATATCATTTCCTTATTATGGAATGTCTTGCCTTATCCTTACCTAGATTGAGCTATAGATTTTTTCTACCTTTATCATTTGGACAAAGGGAATTTGCACTACTCACGCATCGCAACCTGACCTTTGGCGTGTAGAAGAGTTTTCCTACTTTGAAGGTGCTGACCAAACCATGTTATGTTGTTGTCATCCTTTCTCATAACTAGTTCAACCTTCCAGGTATGATCGACAGCTTTTTGGGTTGAATCTTGTTTGTCCGGTTATGAGCCTGATTCCTAGTGGTAAGATAATATTGATTAGTTCTAACACTAGGATAGAATAGTTATGAAGAAGGTCTTGCTCCTAACTTTGACACGATTTTGATGAAAACACTAAAATCACTAAGAGAGGTACATCTTTCCTAAGTCTTTTAATTATGTTTAATCATAATGCTCAAGTAAAAAACATTTTTGAATCATACCGAAACTTAGAATTAAATGAACTAAATTTTAAAAAAGCTAAGTAATAGGTTACTTGACCTCAGTAACATGTTATTGGACTTGTGTATCATGTTAGTAGACCTGAGTAACATGTTATTTGAATTGAGTAACATGTTACCCAAACTAAGTAGCATGCTACCTAAACTGAATAACGAGTTACCCAACACTTGTAATAAAGAGTAACCAATTTGTTGGGAACAAGCGAACAATCAAATAGTAAAGAGTATAGAGACAAGAGAATAACACAAGAGATTTGGTAACGAGGTTCGGCCAATTGTGCCTACGTCCCCGGGAGCGTTGAGCGGCTACCACTATATATTATTAGAGAATAAGGATTAGTGTTTTTACTATTCTTCTCCTTGTTTTCAATAGGTTTACATAACATCAATATATATAGCCCTCTACCCCAACCCCTTTACATCAGCCCAAGCCCATAACTTGTATTGCTGTTATCTAGAGATATGAGTCATTGCACAACAATCTCCACCTTGGCGAATATCATCAATCTCCATCTTCCGCCATTGGGTTGGGGGCGCTCCATAGTCCATCATCAGTGAATGTTCAACAAGCTCAGGCAATGCCTGAACTTGTCCACAGTAACCGGTTTGGTTAACATATCAGCTGCATTTTCTGAAGTGTGAACCTTCTGCAATAGTATCTGCCCACAAGCTACCAACTCTCTGATCTTATGAAATCTCACATCAATATGTTTGGTTCTAGCATGATACACCTGATTCTTTGCTAAGAAGATAGCACTCTGACTGTCACAATGCAGCGAAACTCCACCTTGCTCAATGCCTAACTCATTTACTAGTCCCATAAGCCACAAGGCTTCCTTAGAAGCTTCACCAGCTGCCATGTACTCTGCTTCAGTTGTGGACATAGCAACAACAGACTGAACTGATGATCTCCACATAATTGGTCCACCTGCAAGGGTGAAGACAAACCCCGTTGTGGACCTTCTATCATCCAAGTCTCCTGCATAGTCCGAATCAACATAACCAATAACTGAAGGCTTACTCTGTTGGCTGCCAAACATGATACCGAGACCTGTAGTCCCCTTCAAATATCTGAAAATCCATTTGACTGCTTCCCAATGTTGCTTCCCTGGTTTCGACATGTACTTGCATACTTGACTAACTGCTTGTGCCAAGTCCGGTCTAGTACAAACCATAGCATACATCAAGCAACCCACTGCACTGGCATATGGAACCTTTGACATGTATTTCTTCTCTTCATCTGTCTTTGGACACTGATCTAGGGAAAGCTTGAAGTGATTTGCCAATGGAGTGCTCACTACTTTAGCATTGCTCATATCAAATCTCTCTAAGATCTTTTCAACATAGCTTTGCTGGGAGAGCCATAGTTTTCTAGCTCCCCTATCCCTGTGAATCTCCATCCCAAGAATCTTCCTAGCAGCCCCTAAATCTTTCATGTCAAACTCCTTACCTAGCATGACTTTCAGCTCATTGATATCACTCAAATGATTAGCAGCAATCAACATATCATCAACATAAAGTAACAGAAAAATAAACGAACCATCGTCAAGGCTTCTCACATAAACACAGCAATCATACTCACAACGCTTATAACCAAGCTTCAACATATAAGTGTCAAACCGCTTGTACCACTGTCTGGGAGACTGCTTCAACCCATATAGAGACTTCTTCAACTTGCAAACCAAGTGACTCTGTCCAGCTGCACTGAACCCCTCTGGTTGTGTCATGTAAATTTTCTCCTCTAATTCACCATGGAGAAAGGCAGTCTTCACATCCATCTGTTCTAAGTGCATATCCCAGCTGGCTACCAAGGCAAGCACTGCCCTGATAGAAGTGTGTCTCACCACTGGGGAGAAAATCTCATTGTAGTCGATCCCCTTCTGCTGTGAATACCCTTTTGCTACAAGACGAGCCTTGAATTTTTCCCCTTCTTTTTCTGATACTGCTGGCTTCCTCTTGTACACCCACTTGCACCCAACTGCACGCTTGTCTGGGGGCAATGGAACAAGCTCCCAAGTTTGGTTCTTCTGTAGAGACTCCATTTCCTCCATCATGGCACTCATCCATTGTTCTTTCTCCTGGCAGTTTATAGCCCCTTGAAAGCTACATGGATCTCCTGAAATGATATGGAGAGCAACTGAAGCCATATCCTCAAAGCCATATCTCTCTAGAGGTT
>NC_032016.1:10661560-10715501 GCF_001865875.1 Lupinus angustifolius
AACATGATACATCATCTCATCTGATAGACAAAGCCTTATGGTTTCCGCAGGCTTCTCCTTCAACTCTTCCCAATCCAGTTGATCCATACCCTCTGGTTTATTCTCACGCAGCGCCTTTGATAGACCTTGTTGAGCCAACACATCCTTAACCCTCCTTTGCCACAATCCGAAATTACCAGTTCCATCGAACTTCCCCACCTCGAATTTGGCACCTGGGTTAAGAGCCATCTGATACCAATTGTTGGGAACAAGCGAACAATCAAATAGTAAAGAGTATAGAGACAAGAGAATAACACAAGAGATTTGGTAACGAGGTTCGGCCAATTGTGCCTACGTTCCCCGGGAGCGTTGAGCGGCTACCACTATATATTATTAGAGAATAATGATTAGTGTTTTACTATTCTTCTCCTTGTTACATTAGGTTTACATAACATCAATATATATAGCCCTCTACCCCAACCCTTTTACATCAGCCCAAACCCATAACTTGTATTGCTGTTATCTAGAGATATGAGTCATTGCACAACACAATTACTCATTTGAGCAGAATGTTTGGGTAATTGGTTACCCAATAGAGTAATCGGTTATTGAGAGCTGTTACATGAGATTTTCAAATACAAACTGAATAATTGTTGGGTTTATTCAAGTGTGAAGACTCACATTGAATATGCGGGGAGAAGTTGGATATGCGGGGAGAAGTGAAAGAGTTTAGAAGTAGAAAAGACCCTTGGAACTAATGTCTTAAGGTTTTGGTTCAAGATATGATGTCTCACTTGTAGCTCTCCACTACTCTTCCCATACCCCGGTAACAATTGAACTCCCCGATTGTTGGAGACTCCTCGATTGCAGTCTGGTCCAACAAGTGGTATTAGAGTCGATGGTTCGGCTAGGACATGGTGGACTTAAGGGGGAGCGGACCAGAAAGTGTGTGGTACCCACAGTTGACGGAGAAATTGTTGGATTTATTCAAATGTGAAGTCTCACATTGGATATGCAGGGATGAGTGAAAGAATTTATAAGTAGAAAAGACTCGTGGAACTAATGCCTTAAGGTTTTGGTTCAAGACATGATCTTTCACTTGTAGCTCTCCACTACTCTTCCCATACCTGATAAAAATGAAACTCCTCGGTGGTTGGAGGCTCCTCGTTCGCAATCTGATCCAACAATAATATTCATCCAAAATGAATGAGTTTCATTGCAATCGACTTCTACCTTCACTTAGGGATATATTGGCTGGTTGGAAGTCTAGTCAAAGGCACTTAGACTCCCTAATTCGTCCATAACTTTCACAACAATTTTCATATCAATCTTTCATACAATTATCACACTTTGTTCATGCAAGTTGTGATTAAACTTTCAAATTTTCTGAAGTTGTTGTTAAACGTTTTTCTAAGTTTTCATACATTAAAAATACTTGAGCATTATGTGTTATTTACAGTGAAAGACCATATGGATTGCAAGTTTAGAACTGTCATATGATCTAAACAATCATTGCCTTAGTTATATTCTTCATATTCTATAAAGTTGTTGTAAACTTTTCACCATGGCGTGTGGTGAAACATGGAAGAGTGAAACTTAGATGTTGTGTTCTTCTAGGTGGCAAGATTGTGGTGAATTTGTATTGTACTTAAAATCTTCTCGGTGTGAAATTTGTAATTACAACTCATAAAATCAGTAAAATCTCTTGTATAGCAAGAAGACTGGACATAACATTCAAGTGAACAAAAAGATAACCCAATATAAAAAATGCTATATCTCTTAATTTATCATCTTATACTTATAATAGTTGTCTTAACCTAGTGATATTGCCATAGAGGGGTGTGCCATTAAGCACTTACATTTCATATCTCGCAGACATGTTATACCCGAGAGTTATATCATCTATATTTCATTAAAACAAAAAACGTGGCTCAAACCTTTTATATAATTACTTTTGTGAAAGGTGTTATTGGAAAGTATTATTAGATAAATATATTACATTAAAACTGTGCTAGAAATAAGTCGAACAACAATGACTATCTCTATTAATGGAGAGACAAATACTTGTTTTTTTTATTTTCGTTTTTAATGACAAAAATGTTATTCTATTATATATAGAATGATAAAAATGTCTTACCATATTATTTTTTCCTTATTTTTGTAATATTTGTCTCTTCGAAAATAACATAACCCAAATCATTTGTATTACTGGTCTATACTACAACATGATTTTCCTCCAAATAACTAAATGAAACAATAATGAGAATAAGAGAATAGCAAAACTTTACCCTATAAATGATTAAGGATTCATGATTGTAAATAAACAATATTCAATTTGATTGTGCATTGGTCCACACTTATTTTTCTTTTCTCACTTAGCCAACTATAAATGTTCAACATACTTTGGTACTCATAACATTTACTTACATAAGACTATTCTTACCTATGAATATCACTTGCAATTGTACATATACAAGCAACTTACTTATGAACACAACAACTTCCTACTTTGTAGTAATGTATATGAGTCACTCAAAAACTTAGTGGCTTAGTGGACAATAAGATACTTCTATGTATCTTCATTTATATCTCAGATCAATTAGATTGTGTGATTAAATTAAATAGAAAAATCATAAAAATAAAATTATATTACTTAATATATATTTATTGAATAAAGATAGGCATAAATAAAGTTTTTAGACAAAGAATCTTTGTTCTGTTAAGCATACTTAGAATAAAATATATCTTAAGCCTCATAAATATAATGTTATTTGCTTGATGATTCTAATAAGTTGGAAAAGATGGGTGCATGATGTGAGAATAAGTATTCATTACCTATTAATATATCCATATGAGGAGATATATGTGTTCTTTTATGATAAAGCCTTATTTTATTAATCTTTTGATGACTTTTAAAAATATCACTGCTTTTAGGGCCACGTGAGAAAATAAATAATGTGAAATCTTGTATTCAATGAAATGAATGCTCATATACAAATTTTTAATTAAATCAAAATAAAGTTTTCTACACATTTTTTATTTTGTCGAAAATCTCAATAAAAAATAATAGATAACATGCATAATGGGATAATATAATGTATAAGAAACATGTTTTTATAATTACCTGACATTCGTAAAATATGATAGGTGGCATGAAAAAATAATATGTTGATGTTGCTCACATTATTTATATATATATTTATTTATTTATTGGTCAGACATCCATTAGTTACTAAAAATATAAAATGGAAAATATGTAGTTTCAATCCTTTTTAGAATTTAGATGGACACATTAGTATTTTATAGAGTTATGTGATATAAAGTGCGAGGGTACAAACCTCGAAAGCAACACAATCTCTTCACTCCATTAAAACTATGTCTATAAAAAAACTTAAGTATTTTCCAAGAAAATTAAAATGAAAATACATAATAAAAAAGTTTAACCCTAAATTTGTCAATATTACCTCTATATCAGGTTGTTACATTTTTATCATTTATATGTGTTATAAAAAAGATATATCCACTTATGATATTAGAGTGTTTTACATTGTTAGTGTATATTTAATTATCATTAACTCTTAAATAAAAGTAATATAAATAAATGATAGATGAAATATTAATTGTATATAAATCTTTAGGTTTACGCACTCTACAAATAAATTACTTACAATATTTCCTCCTTAAAAGTTACCATCATCTATTTACAAATCAATCACATTATTTTGGGTAATTTATCCATCTACAAATATACATTTTCAATCACATTATTTTGGGTACTTTATCTATCTAGAAATATACATTTTCATCATTATTTTGGGTACTTTATCTATTAATGGAGAGTGAAGCTTGACTGGACATGATGATGACAATGAATTAGAGTTGAATTAAAAGTTGAGATCAATAAAATAAGTAAATGGGTTGAATTAAAAATGACTTGTTAGATTCATAATATAGTTAAATTGTATATTTATGCACATAAAAATTTGTTTTAGGGTTATTATATATATTATATTAATTAATTTAATATATATCTATTAAGATTATATATTCATTAACATCCTTTTGAAGTGGCTAGCAACATAAATTTAAGTTTTAGAACTAAAATTGGATAAAAAAATAAATAATAAGTTGCATTAAACTTGACTGGAATTAACTTTTATGTTAAGTCAAATTCGACTCATTTTCACAATAGGCATATAGTTAGCTAATATTTAAATTAGCACAAAAGTTTATTGTCACAATACAAGAAATATAATAAGCATGGGGTCATTATAAAAAGTATATAATAAGCATTTATGGTTCTAGTGAATTCAAAGTATCAATCTCCACCTTCCTTTAAGCCATGCAAAGAAGCTACTTTTGAACCTCCAAAGCTTATTCAATCAATATACTTTTTTATTTCGTTTGTCTTAGCTCCTTTCTTATTGTATCATCTTCCAATTTCCTACATTACATACAAGGAAAATATCTCATCCATTTCATAATAAAGAATATAATGAAACTAGTATGATAGAAGAATGGATGATTGATGTATATAACTTTTTGACTTATCCCATATGATAAAATAGAATTTGTATCTTCACAAATTGAATAATGAATAGTGAATAATGAATGGAAGAGATATCTAGATTACATAATCTCATAATACAATATATGTATATATAGATAATAAGGTTAGACCAATGTAGAACAAACTATATAAGTACAATTATGCAGTTGTCGAAATCGAATTCAAATACTCACATTTTATGTCTCATAGATCTATCAATTAAACTATCTCTTAGGACGATACATATATTAAACATTACATTTACAAATTGTAACAATTCTATCAAACTTTTCTAACAATGTAGCATCATCAATCATATTGTGACATATATAAGAGAAGATTTGATATTATTATTAGTACTTACCTATGAACTTGAAGATTAAGGGCTTCAGCAATTCCTTCAGGGTTTGGTACATAAGTTTGAAGAGTGAGTTTACGAGCTTCTTCAGCTTGAGCTTTAAGATAATCATCAAACTCAGCAATTCCACCCTCAAGGCATGGAATAATAATGGCCATAGTAATCAATAGGATTAAAGCAACATTAGTTGCACTTACACCCATTATTTTCCCCATGCCTATTATGTATCTTGTTTGGTGTGTGTATATGTAAATATATCCCAAGTTTGTAATTTAACACAACAAACAAAATTATATATAATGATGCTATATAACACTTTTCTAAATATGGTGTTTCTATATTTAGAAGCGTTAAGAGTGGACAACCATAATAGTTTCATTCAAAGTTGGTTAAAAAAACAATGGTGTCAATCACTTCACTTAATTGCCAACACATTCAGATAAGAATGGAGATCTTCTGTTCGAGTTTGTATTTTTATTGGTGTTTCGGATCAATTAAAATGTGTTATTTGATTAAATAAAAAATTCATAAAAGCATAATTAAGTATTAGAATATAAGATTGTAGAGCACATTCATTAGGATTCATCTAATAATTCCATTATAGATGAGATTATACCAATTAGATACTCGTTGAAGAATAGTTTGTTACAACTATGAATTCCATTAAGTATAATTTATTTATTAAGATTGCAATAATATCATAAAATGTGGACCTTCAAATTGAACCATAGAGGAGATAGGTTATAATATACCCACTACATAATCTCTATTTAGTATAATAGAATTAGAGTTGAGAGAAAATATGAAAGAAAGATTGAAGAGAAAATGAAACTTTCTATTCTTTAGTTGTGAAGAGAATAAAAAGTATATGAGACTTATCATAAATTCTTTCTCTCCTACTTTGATGAGAAAGTGAAGAGGGAATAATTTTTTTAAATAAATGTCAAAAATGTCCTTTAATTTTTCTTTTATTTTCTTACTTGTTAGTTTTAAATATAACTAATACACATAAGTCTTTTTTAAATTTTTTAAAAAGTTAATCGGAAATTATAATAAAAAATATATAAAATCTATAATTTAAAATTATAACATTTATTTTTACTTAATAATAAAACCACTTTTTTCTCTCTCTTTTCTTTATTCTAGAAATATTTTTGTCCTTTGAACTATAACATAATGTTTCTCTTGTCAATTTCTATCTTACCAAACAAAAGAGTAAGAGAAAAAAATTTATTTTTCTCTTTATTTTCTTTACTTTTTTTCCTTCTTCTCTTATATAAACATCACAAAAATCTACTACATTTCTCGTCCGATAGAAGGCTAACCTAACTAATAACCAAGCAAAAGAGAGAGAAAACTGATCTATACAATTTTAGGAGCCACTAACATCTTCAGTTGTCACTGTTAACACCAGACATAGAATCCCAAAACTTGGATTGCTGTTCTTTTCCCAGATTGGATACAAGATTTGTAGCACTTTGGAAATCCCTAAAACTTATAAGAGAATTTGTTTGTTTCTCAACAACTGTCACAATTCTACTCCCTTTTACAGCCATGCCATTGCAACCAATCTTGGCACCATATTCCACACTATCACAAGCAACTAGTGAATTTATTTGTTTTCCAGTTTCAGTTTCCCATACATTAATATATTCATCTTTACAACCCCCAGTGACTATTTTATATGCATCCATATGCAATAGTGTTACTGGCCCACAATGTCCATCTAACTCTGCTATTGGTTCTGGTTTTAGATGCTCTTGATTTCTCCTTATATCCCACAGCATTGCTCTGATAACATGATATTTCGACAAGAATTACGCATTTTCTTCAACGGTTTAAATGAATATCGATGATAGCTAAAGTTCTATCTCAGACATACCTGCCATCACTGCCGGTGCAGATTAAGGATTTTGAAGGGAAGATATCGAATGAGTACAACTTTCGTTTATGCACAGATGTAGTGATAACCTTTTGCATTGTCCTTAAATCGATTGCAGTTACAGAGGAGCCGGATGCTACATATAATAATGATTCATGACATTTCATATCGATAGGTGCGCCAGGGACAGAAGTCATTCCCACACAACAGGATGAACGAGCAGACGATGATGCCGTATCCCAAACCCTTACCTACATTAAACAATAGTGAAAAAATTCAGAAAATTGTTAACCTCTAATTTCGATCTAGTGAAAAGTATTACACTGTCAATTATCCATATGTTGCCATATAGTTAAAAAAACACCAAAAACTTTCATTGTAGATGGAAAACCTCAGTAACTATCAAACTACCTGGACAAATTTAACTCTTTCTTAAGAGACACTATTTTAATAAAGACAGGTTAAAGAAAAGTAACTAAGAAGCATAAAGAAACACTTTGGATGTAAATCTTACTCACATTGATATGGCAAGATAAGAAGTTTTAAATATAGGGTTTAACTAAAGCATTGAAGAGAAAGAAATAAGAATTTCCAATTGCAGTGAATTTGAAGCCAAAAGTTATGTCCTATTAATAGAATTGACATGTAAATAATACTACAATAAGGAAGAAACAAAAAGTTACAAGAAAAATAGTATTAAATAGAATCTAAGGATGAAAACACTCTAGATCTCAGTTGGCTACCACTAGGAAAAATATTGAAGTCAGATTTCCTATAGGATGTTGAGTTGTTGACTATGATTCTGTCTATTACATATTTTTATGAAGCAACCAAAGCATGTTAGGGTGTGAAGTGTAAGTCAAAGTAAGACTAGATTTGGGGTTCATATCATACAACAAGTCACTTGATTTAGGTATCTTGAGTTAATCATACAAGACGATGGGGAAATTGATGGAGAAGTGAATCATGGGTTCAAGTTGGTTGGATGAAATGGCGGAAAGCTTCAAGTGTCATTTGTGATAAAAAGGTGTCACTAAAGCTTAAGAGGAAGTTTTACTGTAAGACTATAAGACCTACAAATTTATATGGGAGTGAATGTTAGGCGATAAAATGTCAGCAAGAGAATAGACTCCACATAGCAAAGATGATAAAAGATGGTAGGATGAATGGACACACTAGACAAGATAGGATTAGAGATGAATGCATTAGGGAGAAAGTTGCAATAGCTCCTAATGTATAAAAGATGGTAGGATAGCGCCTTAGGTGGTTTGACATATGTGGAGGAGACCTGTAGAAGCCCTCGTAAGGAGAGTAGATCAAATGGAAAGCAGCCCAATTCCTAGAGGAAGAGGGAGACCAAGAAAAACCATATGAGAGACGGTAAAGAAAGACTTATAAATCAATGTTTTGTCAATAAACATGATTTATGATAGAGCATTATAGCGTCATTCGATACTATATAGCTGACTCCGCCTAATGGGATAAAGATTTGGTTGTTGGTTGTTGTTGTAACCAAAGCATGTTAGGGTCATCCTTTAATAAACCAAGGTCATTGACAAATGAAAAAAAAAACTAAATAGCAGACAAGTAAATTAACATGACAGCATAAAAGAGAGGGATAGAAGTAGAACCTTAGAATCTCTTGCCATGCTCACCAAAAGTGAAGTTTTGTGACTGAAAATGAGAAGAGGAAGGATTAACCATGCACAAGTAAATACTTAATTGATTTCGGAAAATATAGCAATAATAAGCACATTTGAGAAATTAACACTTCAGTTAAACTGAACATAAAAAACATCATGTATAATCTTTTCATTCTTAAGCATACCACTATTGGTTGACAAGTATATAACTCTTAACCCATCTCTTAAAAAACATATTTCATGTAACCAAATTACTCAATTTTCTCTGCAGTGATGAATACTAATGTACAAATCACAGCATTAAACACATGTTGTGAAGATAAAAATGCAAGCAAGGTAAAAATTACTTTTAGGGTCAAATCTCTCACACAAGTCAACGTAGCAGAAAACTGAGTGTCGGTATGTTGGAAAGGAAGTGGGTTTAGCTGTGATCTAATACTGAAAACTACAGGATGTGAGGTGATGTGTGTGAAAGTTGTTTGTCTACCATCGTATAGAAATACAAATTTATTATAACTATATATAGAGGTAAAGTTCCAGTCAAATATATATATCTACCAGAAAAATCATGATCAGCCCAAATCAGTAAAAATAAATTCAACATGAGAGCACAATTGTCAACAATGAAAACAGTCTTTTCCCACTATGTGAAATGAGATACAAATTGTCTATTCATGTCATAAAGTTCATTAAAAGTTTGGTGTTGGCAGTTGCTGAATGTATCACAGTTTGTATAACAAAAATTCTAGAGGGCTTTAGCAAACAGAAAAGTCCAATCATGTGTCTCTAAAACCAGCTAATCTGCTAGGCAAAACAAACAAGTGAAAGTTATTAGAAACCATAGTATCCGTACATCCAGAAGGCTAGACACAAATTAACAACAACGACCAAGCCTTATTTCCACTAGATAGGGTTGGCTACATGTATCGAACGACGTCATAATGCTTCACCATATATCATGTCCATGGTCAAAGCATTACAAATGAACTTTTATGCATAGAATGCCTACCAACTAAACCAACCAAGAGTGAGATCAAAGGGGAAAGAACAATGCAATTAACTTCACCTAAAAGCAACTCGATATTTCATATCCTAAACATTAAAAGGAAAGTAAAGTAGCAGTGAATTAATTTTACAGGGGAACACATACCCAGCAACAGACATCAAACTAACAGGTTTTTCATGCCCATATAGTGTAGCCTTTAAAGCATGCGCTCCTCGTTTGCTACTAAGGGACCAAAGTCTAACAGTACCATCTTCGCCTCCACTTGCCAATACTTTGCTTCTACCATCTCCCAATAATTTATTTGATAGTGACAACACTGGACCATTGTGACCTCTCAAGCATCGCAAGCAAGAACCCTACACCAAGAGAAGAATGCTATAAAAGGAATGCAACTTGGAAATATCAAATTTGCCAAAAGGAAAGTGAGTGGTAAGTTGAAAGTGGACTAGTAATGTCAAACAGAGTAAATAGAGAAGCATAACTTGTCAGGGTTACACAGACCTATGGCACTGACTACCACAAAACATTTTCCCCCATAACCTAGCTCAAGAATATTTGGGTTTCACCCACTTTAGCAGCTAATTAAACTCCGCTACCTTCCACTATCGTGCTATTGACTACCTAGTCTTAATCCCCAGAGTTTAGAGATAGGATCTACTAGTAATTCATTGTAGCATCTTAATTTCAGTTTTTATATCCTCTTTTGTTATGTCAACTTTTTAATAAAGAGAATAAGAGATTAGGAAGGTTGTTTCCTAAAATCTCTCTAGCCTGATTTGTTTCTTTCATTTTAGAGATTATGACTGGAATAAGGGAGATTCAGAGGTAGACCTTTTGCCATGCTTTCTCCTATATATTCCTCTATTTTTGCAATCAATTTGAATAAAATAAAAATCAGAGATTTCATTCCTGGGAACTAACAAAATAGCAAACATTAAAAAGTGAATACTATAAAATTTCCATCTCTCTCCAGTCTCCAAGCTCCATTTTCACACAAAATATGCTGGTAAACACCAGGATTAAGAATGTGGGTTTAGATGTGGGGAGCTCATACAATGTTAATTAAAGTGATACCTCCCACGAAAGACGTATGGAATGGTCACAGCTAGACGTAACCAAAATGCTTTGCTCCCTTTGTGTTTGACCTCGAGATAAAGTGGTTTCATCAAGGGAAAACAACCTGCGGTTTGACTATATTTGTTTAGATGAAGCCAACTTACCATGAATATCATTGACATTTAGTTTTTAAGTGAAGAGGATATTTGACTTGCAAAACACCAAAATCAGAGCCAAAGATAAAAACTCCAGGAAGATTGGTAAGAGCAAGGCCTTGTACTATTAATCTTTAGCTCAAAGCTTACAAATGTAATCTATAATTTTTTTGCCAGACAGTATAATTTTTCGCTATTGAAAAATGATGAATTTTAAGTTGGTGCATATGTATGTATGACATTGTATGTAGCCATTTACTTCCTTAAAAAATGTTTGGAACATCATCTATTGCATGGGTTGTCTTAAAAGGATTCATAAATCATAAATCATAAATTGAAACAACAGACCAACTAATTGCCAATGCCTATTTTGAGAAAAGTGATGATATGGAGAGACATCGGCAGAAGGTTTACTATATAGCAGTTAAACTTTAATGCTCTCTGATTGGTCCCTAGCTATTAGCTTTTTGGTTTGATGAGTTCTTCTAGCAATATATAGCAGTTAAACTTTAACACTCTGATTGGTCCCTAGCTATTAGCTTTTTGGTTTGATGGGTTCTTCTAGCTTTCATTCATTTTCTTCCTTTTATGCCTAATAGATGATCTGACACAAAAAAAACAGTCGTGCAATTTCAGCTCTTTCATTATTATTAAGGTAGGTATCTATCATTATAAACAAATTCAAGAAACTGGGGCTAAAATAGAATTATAACTTAATTACAAATATAAGGATATCATATTGATGTGTGTGAAAATGTTATGCATGAATGTAAGCAGTAAATATTTTATATGATATGCATGACCTAAATGCAACCCCCTCAAGCTTAGAAATTTACATTGTCCCCAATGTAAAAATCAAAACCTAAGTGCAAAAGAAAAATCTAAAACTCACAGGTTAGACGGGAAATGTCTATGACCCAAGTGCCAATTATACTTAATTCCATCATCCTGGCCATTTGTTGCATAGTTATTTTATGTTTCTATTGTCTGGCCAAGATTTGTTCTTGTCTATCTCCTCCTGCTCAGATTGTACAAAAAAACGGGTGTTATCTGCCTCATTTGGCATTGGGGGAATCAGCATAGTACGATGAAGAAGAGGGCCTAGATGCCCTGGTGGTGGAGCAGACTTATGTCCTAAGGACTACTCAGTCCCTAATGGCTGGGTAACATCATAGCCAGGGGCTGTCCAGTTAACCATGTTCTGGATGGTAGTGTTCAGTGGGTTTGGTAGGGGAATGGTGTGGCCTATACTGTACTGGAAGACAATAGAAATCTTCTTCCTTGACAATTAGTTTAAATCGGATGTGGCCTATAATAGACCGCCTATTGTCTTCCAGTATGAGATAGGTTGCACCCTATTACCCTACCAAACCCACTAAACATCACCATCCAAAACAAGGCTATATGGATAGCCCTAAGCTCTGATAATACCGAGCCATTAGGGACAGAGCCATTAAGGACAGAGCAGCCCTTGGGAGATAGCCTGCTCCACCACCACAAAGGCCATCCGGGCCCTCTTCTTTATCGTTCTATGTTGGTTCCTCCACCGTGCCAAATGAGGCATATTACAACAGCTTGCATGCATCTGTAGGTCAGTTACAAACTGGGCAAGAGGTGATACGTCTGAGACAAGAAGAATAAATCCTTGCCAGACAAGAAAAGAAGGAATTAGGATAACGGAATCAATGTATAACTGACACTTGGGTCAGGGGCATTTCCCGCCTAACTCGTGAGTTTTAGAGTTTTCTTTTTTTTTCCACTTAGGTTTAGATTTTTACATTGGGACTATGTACATTTCTAAGCTTGGGGTTGCATTGCATTTAGGTTGCATTTAAATCATGCATATCATACAGAATATTTTACTCTATGATTTATTTACTGTTTACAAAGGATTTTATAAACCAAATACAGATAATTCACTACTAAAACAAAAGAAAAACAGTTGAATGATATCATGCATGTGACAGCATCTAAATCCTCAGATGTGAAAGGATGAAAGCATGAATATAATGTACAGCAAAAGAGGCTCACTGTAATAAAATTATAAAAATGAAACACCATTACCTCATGCAGGTTATTCTTGCTTTATGATCCCTTAATGTATCCATACTATGAAAATCTATTGTTGTATCATTTAGATAGCTCCCCAAAGATAACATATGAACTAGTGAGCCCTGGTAAAAAAAAAGTAGCACACTGAACGTTAATAAAATTATAAAAATGCAAACTTCGATTGATAAGGGGCAAATTTTGAATAATCTATGGAGAAAAAGAAAGATGCATTCATTTTTCATCCAATCTTGTCACATATTCAAACTACATGTTCTACCATCTTTTCCTCAACTAGTATTGCCTGTACTTTCTCACTAATGCATTCCATTTTAATCCTATCTTGGCTTGCACGTGGGCACTGATCTACCTGACACATGCAACACTTAATTCATGCTCTTTTTTGCCTTTACTATCCAACACTCTTACCATAAAGGAGCACTTTCTGTTCTATAATTTTTTTCTTAAAACCTGAGTGACACTTTGAGATCACAAAACATGTGAACAACTCCATTTCGCCAGCAAAGGTAGAATCCTTATAATTTCCATTACCTCAATCTCTCCGTCACTTTGTATGATACCTCCAAGATACCTAAACTTTTTGGCATAGCCATCGTATGATCTCTAATTTTCACCTCTAACCTAGTGTTAGTGTAGCTAAAAGCCACGTGCTTCCAAAACTTGTCTCGACGGCTCTCACTTAGAATCTATTCACTCTCTTAACTCTCACTAAGTCACTAGAACTATATCATCTGCAAAATTCATGCTTATGGCACTAGCACTTGGATATACTCAAAAAGTACACCCAAAACCAAGATAAAATGATAAAGATTCAACATTGACCCTTAGTGTAAAGTGTAAACCTATGACCTTCAAGCTAAGGGTGGCCCCTAGCACAAGGCTCCCAAACGAAGAGACTTTTTCCAAAATTTGAATTCATAATATGTATTATTTTCAACATGGCCTCTTGAGACTCCTGATCACTATATTATTTTCAACTTAGCCTCTCCGAGCTCAAACATATAATCAAAGTCAGAAGGCAAATAACCATACTGTCTAGCCGAGGCTCACCCTCCGGTGTAAACCTATAGTTCTAAAAAAAAATCTTCTACGACCCCACTATATATTTGCAAACAAGTTTTAACCTAACACATAAACCATTGATCACTCAAATACAAGTTATAGAAATTTACAATACACACCTGGGAGAAGAAAACATAGTTTTCATTAAAGAACAAATGGTTGATAGGTTCAGGATTTGCATAAATGTGATAATCCATGGGATCTGTAAACTTGAATTGTTGCACTGCATTGTGTCTAGCCATATACATATCCCTTGCTCCATTCACAGGCAAAGAGTGTTCATGCCATTGCTTCCTACATTATTATTCAAGATCCAATCCAATTATACATAATCTTAATGATTGAATTGAACAATTTTGAATATGATAATATATATCGAGTTAGTTCAATTGTGATCGCATCGGCTACATTTTCGCGCAATTGGAGAAAACTCGCGACCGCAATTTAAAACAATAGTATTGATGGGAAGGAAGGATACCTGAAGAGGCGTTGCCAAATGGAATCAGAGTAAGCAGCGCGTCTGAGATTGGAACAGGTCATAGCCAAATTGCAGACATCATGGAGGTTAAGGTCAGTGAAGCAATGAGCTAGAGAATCGTCGTCGAGATTGGTAATGTTTCCGGTTGTTGCCGGCGGTGATGGTGGCGATGAGGAGGAGGAGGCGGTGGAAGAGGCCATGAGCTACAGAATCTGTAAGCTTTGGTAATTTGTTGGCGATATAGGGACACTATAACATGTATTAGGGGTGAGCAACACCAACCTTATCAGCTCATCCCAGAATCATAGGATCTAGGGTTAGGTTTTAAAAAATTGACATCAATATTCGGGATCAGGTAGATGACAAGCAGGGTTGGCAACGAGTTGAACCAAATCGAACAAGAATTCTGATCGCTTCTATATGAGTACTTAGTTAAAGTTCAAGAATTATTCGGCTTAATTCGAATTGGTTAATTTAGATAACTTAAATAATTAATTCATTTTTAAAAAATATCGAACAAAGTTATATAATAAATATAACAACCATAAACATAAAAATAATGGAGAGATATGAGATAATAACAATAAACATACATATAATTATATAATTAATTATATATATATATATATTAATTAGTTTAAGTTTGACTAATTTGATTTATGAATCAAGTTTGTTGAGATAAATAATAAATCAAGTTTTGAATGAATACTGAATTGGTTTAGTTATTAACCGCAAGTGAATATTATGATTACATGTGTTGAATGAGAAAAAAGGTAATTAATAGGTTGTTAAATGGGATGGGAATGATAGTTTTTGTTGGTTTCGCACATGTATCATCACATTGGAGTAATCATATTCGAGCTGAAAACATCCACACGTACGTATAATTCATTATATGAAAGATATGAAAATTTTGTATTTTCAAATAGGTTGTTAAACTATAACTAAAATATCAACTTAAACATTTCATTCATAGTGTTTTTAATGACTAGGACCATGTAATTATTTATTTATGAATACTATGAAGTTTTGGTAAAATCCTGAAAAATAAATATACATACAATATAATATGATAGTTTTATTGAAAAAGATCAATAATTGTAATTTTTATTTCTTATTATGAATTTAAGTTTTTTAAAAAGCAAAATGTGACAATTTAAATGAATGTACATTACTTTACCTTGTTCCTAGCCTAATTATGTATCTTTTTGTATTTTATATTTATACCTTTCAATTATAAATTTTAACCAAACCTAGTTGCACCCCTAAAGTTTGGGTCAATATCTGGCGCATTACAAAAACAAAAATATATCATTGAATACACATTAGAATAACACGAAGTTCATTTTCCAACTAATTGACTACTTTAGATTAAAAAGATGGAGAGATGATGGCATTGCCACATTTAATAGGCGTAAGGATTCTCTGCGAGTTAAGTGTCGCATAATAAAAAATATGTAATAATATTTTTATCCTTTTATTTATCATAAAATTACATTTTTGTTATTGGAAAACTAATTCATCTTGTTTCATGGCAAAATTGTGCTAGGCACACTACAATACTACATGGTTAATTTCTTTAAGCTCATGATTTGAATAGTGTGTTATTAATGAAGCCTTTGATGCAGTGGTAATGTTCACAAGTAAAAGGAATTGAACTTCTCAAAAGCTCAATTGAAAGGAGATGCACTAAATTTTTAGGTTCATTACTATATGAATTGCATTGTTAGTAACATTAATAGTTTAACCAGCAAAAAAACACATTGTTAAGAGATGAATTTGGAAATTTAGAAGAGAAATACCCTCCTAGCAAGTTTATTTCATATTTGCTATTATTGTAAAAATCACAACATACAAATAATTAACATATTGAATGAAATTTGGCTACAAAAATGTTGCCACAAAAGCATAAGATTATACTAATGTTTAACATAACCTTCTAAATAGTGAAGGTTGACCCATTGACAACTCACAAGGAGAAATGGATAAAGAATTATAGACAATCTTTCAAAACAACATACAAATTCATTCTAGTGAGGTGTAATTTGGTTAAAATATGAGAACTACACTGTCATGAACTCTGGACTTCTGGTTCTGAGCCACACATTCCGAAATCCACATTAGGTTCCTGATCTCCTGCTCCCTTAGCCTCATGTATGCGAAGAACACGGCATAATGGAACTGCAAAACAGTGCAAGATACATACCTTGATGTGGTAAAACAGATCCAGCTGTCATTCCTAATTTCCTAGGTTAACTAGAATAATACTATTGACACTCGAAATCGCCTATTTACACTCCCTATTAAGTACTAACCGATCAATGTTCCTATTAACTATATCTACAAGAATCGGAAATAATGAATATGCAAAATGTCAAATATAAACCTGTTGCTCAAAGGCCAAGCAAAGCCTCTTCACCTCCTCTTCATAGAATGCCTTGTCAAGCATCTGGCTCTCCCCGTAGGATAACTTAGCAAAAATAGACTGGTATGGGGGGTATTTTTCCATAGCAGCGCGGACCTACATGAGCAACCAAATAAGATATTTAAGGCCCAACTAGCAATATAAAAGACAATCTACAAAACATGCAAGTATTTATCACTGGACAATCAACCAACATATTAAACAACTTAAGGTCGAAATGATTAAATCAACCACATGAAAAATATCAACCCATGAAACAACTTAGAGCAACACAGACAACTGAGATGCAAATCCTACCTGATCAATGTCCTCACAAACAGCAAGTTCCTCATGTCCATAGGGATAACTGTATGATAAGTCAGCAGTTACCAGGAGCATCAGTCAAAAGCAGGGGGGGAAATTCTTATCTAAAAAACATAAATAGTGAACTAAGAGCTTACAGTAAACCGAAATTAGAGTACAACTTTCTACGATCATCTCTAGTGAGCTCAGTACCAATGCTGCAAAAAGTGAAAACCATCAACGTGAGTTACGCAAGCATCTACAAAAAATAAGAGTTACACAAAGCCTTCTTAGTTTTATCGTATACCTATTTATGGTAATATTCACAGCCCTTCTATCAGCCTCAAAAGCTAGAAGGTCAGACATGATTTCAGCAGTGGCACCACCAAGTTTCTATTAGGGATAACAACGAATGAAATTGGTTAAACCAGAAAAATGGAGGGAATATAAATCCAGAGGGGAAAAAAGCCTCAGATCTTTCACCTGACAAAATCTGTTAAAGTCTTCAAGGTATGCCTTGTAAAGAGTATTCCTCATTATTTCTATGTCCATGTCATCTAAGTCCTAGAAAAGCAAGCACAGAATATAACAGGAAAGAAAGTAATCAGCAGAAGGTCAAGGTCAAACAAGTATCATGAGCATATATCTAAGAAATTGACCAACAACAAAAAAACATGAAGCTAAAGCGACAAAACCATAGAGTAACAAAGCCACAGATAGAAATGATATTGAAATATTGTTTCCATTGTATATAATCAAGAAAAAGAAAAATCAGTACATCTATGTTCAACACTTCTGCAATTGCTCAGTTATTAAAATCTATTGGATATAATTTAGAGATTGTAGAAATATATCTGGTTTTGCAATATTTAATGTTTAGCCCTATATTGAACAGCCTGATTAAAATCTTATGCACTTGAAATCCTTAAAGAAAATTAAGGTGAAGAAAATTTCTGCTGAGGAGATTTACCTCTGTTGTAATGCACTCAGAGAAGTATTGAGCGAGAGGAGTGTCAACAAGTACCAGCCTGTAAAGCTCCCGCATATTCTGAGCAACTGCCAGTGTAGCAATACTGAGGAGGAAATAATTAAAGAAGTTCAAAAAACTGCATACTTATAAATCAATATATTGAACACTGCCTAGAAACATTGCTATGATACATACCTGTCAAACATGCCCAGTGGATGGCATTTTTCTAGCAGTTCTTGGACATCCCTCTCATGCAAGGTTCCAGTAACAATCAAAACAACATTGTCTATCATGTGACCATATCTGCAGTATAAAAGACTTCAAATTAGAATTGTAGGGTAACAATTAAGTATATATCTAGGAATTATGGAAACAGCATGGACATGTTAATACAAAATATTATAAAATCTGTAGGGCATGTCACGATTAAGATACAGCATATAAAGTTAATATACTATTATATATTACTAACATAAAAAAACAAATTCTAGATGAAAATAAAATTATGTGTTTCATAAGTCAGCATTAGCCATTGTAGGCACCAAAATACAATTAGTTATCTAAGTTTTTTTATAAAGAAAAATGACATTTTGATAAACAATAATCACATATGACACTTGCACATTTGTTTGGTCGAGCTTTTATAAATAATCAGAAAGTGTGAGAAGCTATATTTTCAGCTTCTAGAAACGCCACTTTTGGCAAAAATCACATCCGAAGTAAAAAAAATAATTAAGCCTCCCAAAAATGGACCCATAATCATTGTAGCACATCACTTGTACAACAAGAACAAATACAACATCAACAACAAAAGAATAAGAGAGCCCTTTAACATTAAGAACCCGTATCTCAGTGTTTTAAATTGTGATTGCAGTTGCGATTGCGTTCATTGCGACTGTTGTGATGCGGGTTGCACTGTAAATTGTTTTGTGATTAAAAAATTATTTGTGAATTCGATGCGATCCAATGTGGTTGCGTTGCACCCAATGAGGCTGTGTCATTTTGATTCGGTGCACACTGCAATTGTAGTGTGATGTGCTTGCGGTAGTCACCACAACCGCTATATTGCGGCCACATTACGTGATGCGGTCCGCAATTTGAATCACTACCTTAGCTACATGGATCAAACAAAAATATTGTGCTTTGGTAAATAAAAGAATTAAACTAAAAATGAAAGACGTAGGTTAGAAGAATTAAAGTTATCTGAGATCCAAATCCAATAGGATGTATATCACATATCAATATGACAACCATTTTAAAGTATTGGCGCTTCACTTGTATATGAATTACCGAATTACGAAATCGAACTATTGAAAATAACAAATTACTTGAATAAATGCAAAAAAAAACAATAGAAAACGAAAAAAGTGAAGTTGAAAACAAACGTGATGTATTCTAGAAAGGTTGATAAAGGTTCAGTGGCTTGGCACAACATATGCTTGTAATCATCAACAAGCTTAAGTGTACATTTCTCCACAATTGTAGTTGTATGCAACGGAGAAGGTTCTGCAATATAATCACAATCATCAAATCAATGAAAACAATAAATAGATTAGGGTTAATGAATGAACGGAACAAAAACGCACCGTTTTGGAGGTAAGAACCGTAATCGGTGGCGGAGAGGTGCATCTTGATGTCATCGAGGGATTCACATTGACAGAGGTTGTTGTAATCGGCGGTGGTGAGAAGTCCGGCACGGTGGCCACGGACGATTGCCTCCAGGTAACCGCCGTGGATGTTGAAATTCATAGCTTCGAAGCCGTACATCTTTTTTTTCTCTCAGATCAGATCTTTCTTGCTCTTGTGTGATGAATCAGGATCAACAAAAAATGAAAATAAAAGTTATATATACAATCAACCCATTTTATTTGGATTGCTTTTCTTTATGAAGAGTCAATAAAGATGAACACGATAGATGATACAATAACATTGTAAAAATCTCTTGCATTATACATTTGTTTCTAACTAATGTATATATTCACCTCAACAATATAACAGTTTTTTTAAATATAATTATTATTGAATAGACGAATTGATGGTAGAAGATATGAATAAAATTTTACTTTGACTAGATATTACATTGATTTAACAATGATGAGTGCTAATATCTAGATGCATTTTATCATCTAACATTAATTTATAATATTAGTATTAATATGACGATAGACACTTCGTGTATGTTGGTTCATATTTTTACTTTCTGATATTAAGTATTTAAGTAAAAATAAAATTTAGTCAATATTTTATATTGTAATTTTTATTTGGTGCACTTTATAATATATTTTCTTTGTCTTTGTTCTAATTGTCAAATTAAGGTAGAGAATGACTAATATGATGGTGGTGATCATATATAATTATATGGTTTTTTTTATAGAAATTAAAAAGTATTAAAGACAAAATAGGAAAGCGAAAAATTATATAATGGTGGTAGTTACCCTATATTTTTCTTTATATATAGTATAGATAACCATTTGAAAGTTTGATGATGCAATAATAATATAAATTTTATGGTGACGATATATAAATAATGATAAATGTAATATTTATATATTTTAAATATAAAAATTTATACTAATAAATAGTGTATCATTCATTTGCATTGTATATAAATGGGAGGATGATATATTAACAATATAAAAGTTTCTTTACATTTTTTCTCTCTTTAAGCATTTACATGAATGATAATTTAAAAATAGAACAATGATAATTGTTTAGTTGTATTATGGGCTATTAATATTTATGAGTTATTAGCTTTGAACCCCTAATAATATTTTAGCAACCAACCCCAATTTTTATTTTGAGATTCCTAAAACTAGCTTTTTCTTAACCCATTTCCTTTTCAAATTCTATTTCATTGCCAAAATTATATTATCACTTTGCTTTATTCATTTAAGCTATTAATTACTTATATACACATTTTGTAGTAGAAGATATATTTGTTCCATGATGAAGCTATCCTAGTCAACCTTCAAGTTATATATTGCTTTGCACGATTTATTTTTATATTTATTCTTTATGGGATATTAATTCATGTCATTGTGTTTATTTATTGCTTAAATATTCTTTCCATTTAATATTTACAACTCTATAATATTAATCAACTCTTAAAAACAATATCACTTCTTTATAGGGATAATAATGAGTTTGACTTAGTGGTGTAATATCTCATTAGATTTTTAGAATGCAAATTAAAAAGTCAAAAAATTTAATTTTTAAGATTGACACTCATCGGGAGGAGTAGCCACACACTCAAAAGAGATTAATTTTTTACATATATCGGTAGTAAAAAAAAATAATCTTATTCCAATCTTTGAATAAATTAAATAATAAATGGACATTGGCATGGAAATGTGGTGAGTGTTTCCTTAAAACAAGCATAAACATATAACAAGTTGAAACTAAGGGAATACATCAAATACCATATTTAAAATCCAATTACATGCTTCCACATAATGGTGCTATAAAGGTAGCTACCCTTAAAGATTTTCCTAAGATGGTGACCTATTGTTTAATTTTTCACTAAGTTATCCTTTGGTGATAAGATATGGATAAGGATCACCTGTCCCATAATTTTTCTGCTTTCCTGTTCCGGAACAATCAAATATTACAAAATAATATTAAAATATTAATTTTTGTTTTTATAATTTTTCTTTTTAAATGAATGGAGTTATATGATTAATTTGGTACACAAAATAGGACATGAAGTGGGACTTGTGATCCTATTCTGATAAGATATGTGTACTTTATGTATAAAAGAAAGGAGTGCTGATTCTTTGTGATGAGGACATATTGTGTTTCTGATTACCTTCATAGATAAGAGATGAAATATAATGTAGTGGATGAAAGGTACTATCTTTGATTCTTTGTTCTTTTATAAAGTATTATCAATTAATGGTTAAAATATCATTAAATATTGTTTTCTTATTTTTTGTATTCTCATTTAGTTTATTTGATGAAAATTGACATTCCTATAAAAAATAATATTTCTTAATAGATAATAGATAATAGCATATGTACCAACAATATGTTAGTTTACTGATGTAAGACACTGCTAGATCTTCAGAAAGACTAAAAAGTTAAGAGTTTGAATTCTATGAGATTAGTTCTTTACCCATAAGGTGAGATGATATCCTTAATAATATCAACAACAACAAAATCATCTCTTAATGAATTTTTAATTGGAAAATATAATTTGGAATTTGAAAATTGTTGGTTCGGAATTTGATTATCATGCAGTTTGTTTGGGTGATTCAAACTCACGTAAAATAAAACTCATTTTGATTATTTTCTGTCTCCAAATGAATTATTTTTATTTTCGATTGAGGGATACACTCATTACACAACCAAAACATACATAAAAAATGTATTAATTAAGTAATACTTTTATATTAGACCGAAATAGAAAATTAGGACAGAAATGAGGACATATGATCTCATTGAAAAATAATGATTAAGAAGATATGAACAATCACGTGGTTGTTCTTAACGGAATAAGAACATTCTTACTCTATTCTTCACTATGTCATTCTTATTTTCTGTTTTTTGTTCTTAAATAAGAACAATTATTGGTTGTTCTTAGTCAATGGAAAGTGAGGAGAAATGTAGATGTTGTGAGAAAAAAAATGTTATGGAGGCCAAATAATAATAAGAATGATATTTGCTATTGTGAGAAAAAATATATGTTGTTCTTATTTTATGGGAAATTATAATAAATTATAAAATAATATGTGAGACTCAAATAAAAATCGAAATTTGTTTTACGGATTAGTCTAATGTCTTTTTTTTAAGGTAAGTTAGCATTATTTGGACATGTCATATCATGCAACCAATCAAATATCCTTTTACTTCTTATGTTAATTAATTCGTGGAGGAAATAGTTATAGGAATCCATAGGGTCATAAAACAATTAAAAACAACCTAAAAATAAGGGCAAAAAAAGGAGTACTCTATGCGTATGGTACCAATTTTACTTTAAATGGTAACTTGTACCTTATTAACATGTCACTCTTATATGAATATATATAGTGACATATCACTATTATTATATTATATATATTTAAAGCTAAGATCTATTATTATATTATATATATATAATCATAAGATCTATTTCCCTAAAATTTCAACTTGGTTTTTCCTCCTAAGGGTTGAAATTGATTACCACTCCAATCCAATTTTTTTGGTTTAAAATAAATTGTCATTTGTAGACAAAAAGTCTTTCAAAAAAATTCGAAAGAATGTTTGATGGCTCAATGTGAATTCAATGAGATATGGGTCTCTTTCTCAAAAGGAAAATAAGTATTTATTTAAGTGTTTGGTGCATAGTTGAAAGCCTCATCTAAGCATGAAGAGGTATCTTGGTCTTAAAAGATGATGTTGATGCATTGCGGCTTCAAGGGTAGGTTTGGTTAGCAATTTTCAACTTGTTGTATTTTTGGTATTACTAAATATATTCTTTTACTTTTTCGGTAAGGAAATAATTCTTTTTAGGTTTGTGGTTGCTCTTTTAACAAATGTTGTTCATAAATCAAATTATTGTAATTTTAATCTTTATGAGAATCTAGTAGAATCTTTTGTACTGTTAGACCAATGTCTTGTTCTTTTTTAAAATTTATTTATTCATGTATTTGCTATTAAATAATGGATTTAATTGTTATATTTTGTAGGTAAATTTTTTTAAATTATTGTCCTACCTACTTTAAACAAAATTATATTTTTTATGATTTGAAGTCAATATTTTTTTAAATATCAATAATAAATAATGTATTTAAGACATAAAAATGCTCCCACTAATAATATTTTATTTATTATCCTATATAATGTATGAGTATTAGATTTATACATCTTTGTTATAAAGATTTATATATAATCAATATATTATTCATCATTTATTTTAATAATTTTTTAAATAGCCACTATAATTAAATATGAATGATATATAACAATATATAAAACTCATACACCGTTAATGTATAAATTTTTTTTATCATAATTTATTGTCATGTAATTTGAGAAGTGGACTCGTTTAATAATTATATTACACGTGATAAAATGATTAGTGGAGTATATAGAAGCTTTTATACGAGCAATACATTAAAATTAGAGCCATCAAGATGATAGAACTTGACCAATTCATGTTGGTCCACAAAAACTTAAAAATCAGAATAAATAAAGAAGAAAATATAAAGCAGAAAGCACAAGAAACAACACAAATTAATGATTGCATAACAAACCTATCAGCAACGGGGCTCAAGGAATTTGAAAAGTGGGTGAATCAGTTTACCAAAAAGACATTGTAAGAAAGAGAGAGAAAATATATTTATTAATTATCTAAAAAAAATAATATAAACAAATGGTGAATAATATATTGATTATATATAAATCTTTGTATTGATAATGAAATTAAACTCTATAAGATATTGCCCTATAATTTATGGATTTTTAAAGACACTAAATCCATTGTTTGTAATTCCTACGAGTTATAATAAAAACTAAAAATATAATAAATATGATTATTTATGCTTATTAACAAAACAATTATTTGTGGTATAATGGATGACCATTGTTTAACTTCGTAAGATGACCTTAATTATATCTATAAACACTATACAATCACAATAGTGTGGTTTTAGGAGTTTTGTAATGATGTCATCGTGATAATGATTATAGCCACATTTTTTCACATTTATCGACTATTGCGATAAACATAATACAACCGCAACAATAATCACAACTTACAACATTGATGACAAGTCTAATCCTGAGTTAAGCAAAAGTAGATATGATATATGTTGCGATCAATCGTATTTCATGTAGAAAATTAGCATACAAAATGAATGTGATGTAGAAAATTACCTGAACCTGATATGGCTCACAGAATGTGACTTGTATGTTAAATCCATGTTTTTTGGGGTATGACTTATGTGTTTAAGGGAATGTGTATGGCTAAGTGTATACGAGGATCACGATTTGGGGTTATGTGTTTTGGTCTTGGTTTGGTGTTTAGGCTAGTATATGGTTGAGTGTGTGGCTAAGGGTATGATTAAGTGTATGGGTGTATGTTGGTCACAGTTTGGGTGAGTAGATGTATAGTCACAATTTGGCTAGGGCTTGGGTGGCTGATGTGTTTGGGCAAGTATACGGCTAAGGTAAAGGAGCTCATGGTTTTGGGGTTTGGCTTATAGGTGGCCACAGTCTGTGTGTGTTAAGGGAAGTGGTTAAGATATGAAGGTGAATGGGGCGCCACAAGTACTTGATAAGCCTAGGAGGTTCACCACAAGGAAGGATCCTGGATAAGAATTAGGGTAGACGCCACATCAAGGATGGGGATGAGTCTTAGAATGCCACAAGAACAAAGTGTTCTTAATAAGTTTAAGTCTTGGCTCAGCCAATGATTGCTTAGGAGATACACTCAACTAAAGACAATAAATTTCAGATAAATCAAACTTGTTTATTCATCATGAAAATCGAAATTAGATGTGGCTTGCTGAAAAGGGCTCCACTAAAATTTAGTAAAAAGATAAATACATAAATCTAAATTAATTATTCATATATGATTAAGCCCTAGAAATCCTCCATGGCTTCATCTTGAAGTTGGTACATGAAATGGATGAGGTCTCACACACCCAAGAAGATTTGACCACCTTATCATCTCCTAAAAAGATGGAACAACTTGATCTTGTGGTTAACTTGAATCCTCCAACAATTCTACGGTTTCTTTGCCCTTGAAGATAGGTCACACGACTTGAGCATGTTTACATGCCTAGGTGGATTTGACCACCTTATATCGGCTAGAATTGTGCACATGGTTTGCGTGAAGGTTGGGCAAGTCCACACGACCAAAGGAGATTTGACTATGCTAAGTGATGTGAATTTTATCTTCTTTGCCACGAATTATGCTAGCCAAATTTGAAGAGCAACCAACTTAATCTTCATATTTATCTACACTCCAACTTTGAACTTAAAGTGCCTTAAATTGTGCTAGCCGAATTTGCAAAGATCTCCTCAAATCATGCATGTCAAATTTGGTGTGCAACCAACCTTATCTCCTAGCTTGAATTGGAGAACAAATTCCCTAATCTTCTACACGCCCAACAACCCCTTCCATGAATATCTGGCCATATGATTTTACCATGTGACTTGAATTTAAATGAGTTTGAACCAACAATACTATCAACCATCTTAATTTGCAATGTACCTTTGCCAACTATCAACCATCTTGATTTGCAATTAAATTCTTCTGGAGTTTAGGCACATACCTCTCATAAGTTAATGTTCTCACAATACTATTGACCATCTTGATTTGCAATGTACCTTTGCCAACTATGCTATAAGAACCATCACCCCATCATAACTTTACCACCTTCAATCGCTTGGAATGTGGCAAACCAATCTTTGTTAGGTTTCATGTGAAAAGTACATACTGAATCAAGAATCCAATCATGACCGTTAACATTATATAAGACAAAAAGAACATTTCCATCATCTGATTCTTTTGAGGCAACTACTGCTCCACCAAACTCTAAAGTATTTGCTTTGTCTTGCTTGAGCTCTGAACAATTTCTCTTCCAATGCCCTTCTCTTTGACAATTATGACATAAATTATTATTCTTACTCTTGTTGTGCGACTTTGATCGCCTTCTTTGGAAGCTCTTCTTTCTTTCCTTCGTTCTTTTTCTTATCATTAGACCCTCACCTAAGCTAGTACCCTTATATGAATCGTCCATTCGCCTTTTTAGTTCCCAAGATTGTAAGGTTGTTTTCACTTTCTCCATGGATAGTAAACTTCTATCGAAAATTATGATGTCTACAAAATTGTCTTAAGCTCGTGGCAAATAACTAAGACAAAAAATAATTTGATCCTCTTCATCAATGACAACAATAATATTATTTAAACTAAGAATAATTTGGTTGAAATTATCAATATCTTTGTGAATTAGTTAAATATGATAAGAGAGATAACATATTTGGTTTTATTGAGTTACAATTTAGAGTTTGGTGAACTATCATGCTAGGGTAGAGCTATCTTGTTGGCATACCAAAAGTGAAATGTCTTCAAAATATCAATATATTAAATACATAACTTTTAACAATAATTTTTTATTTTTGAGTTACTTAAAAATTATCATTAACAAAACTCTTATTATATATCCTATGCCACATTAAATAATATTAATGAATTAATGGAAACACACAATTCTTTTGTTAAGTGAGAATCCTATATTCTTATCGGGTTAACAAACCTTAATTTTTAGTTAGAAATATGTTAGCATTATTTATAATAAAAATTAAATTAAAATTATCCTTAATGTTTTTTAAAATGAACACCAATCTAAGAATAAAAATCTATTATTTTGCTAAGTTACTATTATGAAAATTAAAAATAAAAATCTATTATTTTCTCTCTTCCTTTTCTCTTATCCATTCCCCATTTCAAGCCTTCAAAATCATCTCAACACTACCACCTAAGAACCTTTATCCCAATCTTCCATATTCCATAATCAATTAATCATTTTCATTTATAAATCCTCATAATCATAAAGTTTATACATATGAACTTTATTGGATAATTTTCAAAGTTTGATATAAATTATTGATTTATAAGAACAAAAAGAATTAATTAATTAACCAACAAAGCGTTGGTCTGTTAGGA
Source organism: Lupinus angustifolius (assembly GCF_001865875.1). Classification (NCBI taxonomy): domain Eukaryota; kingdom Viridiplantae; phylum Streptophyta; class Magnoliopsida; order Fabales; family Fabaceae; genus Lupinus; species Lupinus angustifolius. The sequence goes on from NC_032016.1 coordinate 10,689,125, forward strand.
GGAGTAATCACAAACCCCGAAAGAAATTATTTCTTTACCCAAAAAGGTGAGATAATACCATTAACAATACCAAAAAGAATTAATTAATTGTGTAAAACGATAGAATTAATGAGTTTTAATGAAAGGACAATTTTAAGAAATTATTTATTGTTGTTAACAAATTTAATGATATCTGATTCAAAATTTAAGACCATATATATAGGATTAAAATTAATAATTACATAATTAACATATACATTTATATTTTAATCTTAAATATTAAGATTCAATAGTTCATAATCTTTGTCATAAAAAAAAAAGTAACTAGAGTTACTTCAACTAACAATGTTAATCATATTTTTGAATTTGGATGCAAGTACCTTGTGTAAGGGCACGTGAAAATGTCATCTTGGTTGAAGAGAAATAACTTCAAACAAAACAAAAAAGCCAAAACCACCAAATCATAAAGTACATAGAGTGTGTAGAACTTTTTTTGTCTCCGATATATATCTTGAGATAATTTTATTAGGATGAAAAATATTCATAGATATGTGAGACTAATTCTCACAACGAGTATTTTTATTTATAAGACTTGAATTTAAGATGAAGAATAAAATATTTATCACTTAGATGAATGTCCTATGGTGGAGTATAGAACTTTAGATATTGATATCAAAATCAAAACAAGTAAACAAATAAAAACAATTATTAAATTAACATAAAGTTTTAGAGAATCCGCTGTTGCATGTGCCCATTGGAATACAAACATGGCCCCTGGTTTTTCTCTCTTAAGATAACTCCTTCTTATATATAAATTCATAACTTTCATTCATTGCATTTTGCATATACTTTCTGCTTCACTTTCACCAATTTCAATGCCAATTTTCACTTCTATAACCTTTGCAAAACTCTCCTAGAAAGTACAAACAAAAAGACTATACCCTTATCATTGTTTTTATTTACCTTATTATCCCTTCTATCCCTTGTTTTCCTATGTTACTGTTCTGTTTCTGGGGTCCTTAAATTTTTAATTTTTAAGATACCCATTTGGATTTTATTGCATTTTTCAATGTTTTCTTGGATACCCATTTCAACAATTTGGGGTTACATGTCTTGTTTATATCAATAACTTTGCAAAGTTGAGGTCTTTGTTGTTTTGGTTTTTGAATGGGTATTGAGAGGACTTTGAGTGATAGAAAAGGGAAAAACTTTTGTGAATTACCAGAAGAAAAAATTACCAACAGCAAGTCAAGGAAGAAGAACCGGCGACGCCATAAGAAGGCGGCGCCGCCGGTTCAGAAGCTTTTTGATACCTGCAAGGATGTTTTTGTTTCTGATGGTGTTGGAATTGTTCCTCCACCTCAACACATTCAGAATCTGCAATCTGTTTTAGGTACAAGTTTATTTTTTGTTTCTAATTTTGTTGTTTGTTGTTAATGTTATTAATTAAAGTTGTTTTTTCATGTGATAAAATCATAAAAGTTCTAGATCATTGTGGTTTTTCATATCAAAATTGCATATACTATTTCATCAAATTGTCATTGATTAGTAAGAATTGTGTGAATAAACAAATTATTCTATGATCTTATTTTTGGGAATGTTATGAAACTCCAAATTGTGCTATTCATACTTCTCACTAATCAATTGTGTTGATAACCTCTTTTCTTTGGAATTAGTCATGTTTTGATTATTGATTTGCACCTACACTTTGTATTCATTGGCTAGATACTTTATTTGCTTTGCACTTTTATTTTATGTCTCACATTTTTAATCATTTTAATTGAATAACGTAACTCTTTCTTTGTTTGGTTTTGTTTTGTTTGCTCCTATTTCACAATTTCAACAAATGTACGATGTTTAGATTCATTGGATGTTGTGGTTTGTGCTACTACTATGTTTTTGAGCTAGATAATTGCTATGTAAAGGTTTAAAATTCGAGAAAAAGATGCATGCACTGATAGTGCAAGTGTTTGAAAACACTTTCATTGCATCGTTCAACATTTATGTTTACTTATTATTGACTCTTAAATAAAAGTAATTCAAATGAACGATGAATGATGCACTAACTGTGTATGAATTTTTTACCGACTCTTAAAATTCCTATTATTCGTTTGGGGATACAGTAAATTAGTGGGCTTAACAGCATGCTGAGTGTTTTTTAGTAAAAATAATTGCATATCCTAGTGACCAATCTTTTTCATAATCCTTACAATTAGTAAAAACAAAGAAAGTATTAACTATTTTCCATGTTTCCAAAATATTATACACATCTATTTTGTTTATTACTTTGTGTGTTGCTTTGTGCTTGTTTTTTTATGTCTAGACCTAGATGCATCTAGAGATTATTTCTATAATATCTCTTTCGATTCAACGTATGCATCACCGATACTTCGAAATGGGTTGAATCCGTATACTTTGATATTTGTTAGGTATTTTTTGTATATAACAAAAGCCTTAATCTCATTAAGTGAGGTTTATCGAGAGTATTTTCAGTATCAACTTATCCATATCGTTATGTAATAGTGTTCGGTATCGGTATCTGTGCTTTCTTAGGAGTCAACTCACTAACACATGATTACTTGTGCCTTAAAGCCAAAGAGTATAACCATTGCCTTTCTTTGTGCAGATGGAATAAAACCAGAAGATGTTGGATTGACACCTGACATGCCGTATTTCCTGACAAACGTCGAGCAAAGAATTCCGAGAATCACCTACCTGCACATTTATGAGTGCGAAAAATTCTCGGTATTGCTTCTAACCTGAACTGCTTTCATCATACATAGGAGGATTACTGTTTTTTGTGTCTAATGCCCTCGGTATTCGGAAGTCACTTTTAATCCGATTATCCGAGTTGAGCCGAAAAGACGCATTTAAGAGGACAAAGCTTTACCGATCTTTCTTTTTTCCATTCGCGAGATTAACCTGTGATAGTAACTTTACCTTATTATGTTTTACAGATAGGAATATTTTGTTTGCCCCCTTCTGGTGTTATTCCTCTCCATAATCACCCGGGAATGACGGTTTTTAGCAAGCTTCTTTTCGGAACTATGCATATCAAATCATATGATTGGGTTGTTGACTTGCCTGCTAACTCTTCCACCACTCTCAAACCATCTGAAAGTGAGTATTTTCCTATTTTATATTCCTTCCATATTGTACTATTCATTATGTCATGTTCAAAAAAGGAAAAAAATTATTTATTCATACTTTAAGGTATCATAATTTCCCATTTAATACTTATATTTGGATAGAGAAGCATGTTAATGATTTTCTTTAAAGAGCCATCAATAAAAAAGGCTCTTAACATTTGATAGACATGTGTTCATTAGCAATTTCCTTAAGTAAAATCATCAAAATTCCGAAACACCGGTTTGTTGACTGTCTTTGAACTGTATACATAAAAAATCATCATTTTCTTCGCGAGAAGATTGATGCAGCCACCGGTTTGTCATTTATGCTAATTCTCTACATGCTTAGAAAAATACTCACACTTATACACACACATCTTCACAATTTTTACCATTTGATTGTAAATAGTCTTATCTCATTTTTTGCACATCAACACTCATATATCTTGCATAATATGTATGAAGTATTATTCCTTTTTCTACTGAGAAAACTAACATAAAGAAAATCGTATTCATATTCTAATGGTCCAGGCCTTGCTTCCGAGACGCAATTGGCAAAAGTTAAAGTTGATGCCGATTTCACAGCTCCTTGCAACCCATCTATCCTTTATCCGGCTGATGGAGGCAACTTGCATTGTTTCACGGCAGTGACAGCGTGCGCGGTTCTAGACGTGCTTGGTCCTCCATATTCTGATCCTGATGGTAGACACTGCACATACTACCTGAATCACCCCTTCTCCAGATTTTCAGGTAATCTTGACACTCAAATCATTCTCTTAATTACTACTACACTATATGCTTTAATTTCTATGTACTAAAAGAGATATATATACTCTTTGCATGATATTTTATGAAATACCATTTCCATAGATCTCCACAAATATAACCTTTCTATATTTTGTACTGCATAAATTTTACATTACCACTTTAGTTGTTTATAATTGGTGTTCTAAACTGTTTTACCAATGTCAAATGGTATAATATATAGTTTTCCAATCATTTCTATTCGGGTCTGTTTGCGAGTTCAGTTTTGGAAGGGAAGAAAGGGAAAACTTTAGAGATATCTCTCTAGTGAATTGAAGTTCGGCTCTCAAGCCTTTACATTACTTCCCTTCCTCTCGAAAACTCAATTCGCAAACAGATCCTTAGAGTCTTGTTCATTATACTCTAGTCTATTACTAGTTGGTTTAAGCTCTTTTTTGTATACTTGCATTTTGATTCTACTGCATACCCTTCATGCAAGACATCAACACATGTTTGTTAGAGATACATAATTAAAAAACCATTTTGGTTTTGGCTTTTTTTAATATATATAAAAAACCATTTTTGACATTTATATGGTAGTTTTGTTTTACTAAAAACATTTATCTGAAAAATATTTATCATGACACAGAAGTCGTGAATTTAAATCTTGGAAACAACCTCTCCACCTTTTTCAAAGTGCATGCCTGGGCATGCCGACACTCTCCGAAACCTGCTAAGACTACAAAACTTTTTTGAGAATCATATACAAATGGGCCCCACCATTTTTTTCTTTCTCCTAATGGATTTGTTATTCATTTTTTTTTGAAATTTCAGTTGATGGAATATCAATACCAGAAGAAGAAAAGAATGGCTATGAATGGCTACAAGAAAGGGTTCTACCAGATGATGTAGAAGTAGTTGGACATTTGTACAGTGGTCCAAAGATTGTGGAGAACTAATCCTATGGTTCCTCATTGTTCAATGATCCTTTTGCTGCAGTCACCAACAAATATATATCACTACAGAGAATTTTTCTTATCAATCAATGATGATGTTAGAGAATCTTTGTGGTCTTTTGTTACTATTTTCTTTTCTTCTTTTATGCATGGAACATGAGACACTTGTCACTTGGTGCTGTTTTCAACTTTTCATAAGTCCTATATATAGTTGTTGTTATTATTATTATTATTATTATGTACATATACCAATAATCAGAAAAAGACAAAGGAGATTATGATGCTGCTACTGCACCAGAATATGAGCTAGTTATCTGAAACATTTTCATTTAATAAAGTTACTATTGCTATGATTTAAAGCTTCATTAGTGAATGATTATATAGTATGCTTCATTGAGCTTCTATTTGTGATTCAAGTGTTAATCATTTCAACAGTTTTTACTTGATGATTGGATATGTTCATCCAATCATGCTCTTCTATGTACTTTCTCATTTGGAGGGACCACATGATTTTGATCTATAAATATATATATAGAATATAATATAATTAAGAATATATTTTAATGTAATGCAACATAATTCATTATATTTATACAAGCTTTCAGGGTCACTTTCTATCTATAGTGGATTTGATGATATAAGAAAAGGGTAAAATGGACCAGAAAAATCACTATTTGTGTCACTGTTCTATTTCAGTGTTGTATTGTATGAGGAGCATTATCACTTGTTTCACAATTTGTGTTATCCTCTAACGTAAGATGTTATTGCCATTTATTTGCATGCATGCCACAAAGTAGAACATTGCTAATATCAACACGGATCACAGACATAATTTAGAAAGATTCTGCACATGAGTATCTCATGAGGCAAACACTACCGAGCCGAACAGTATTTTAAATTGTGATTGCAGTTATGATTGTGGTTATTGAGGTTGTGGCCGTTGCAACGCAAAGTATTATTGTGGCTACATTACGTGATGTGACCTGCAATGTGTATTGGAGCTTAAAAACTCAATTGGTTAAAGTGCAAGCTACCCTTTAACAATATGAAAATATCCCTTAAAACCAATCCTAACTAACTTAACTAACTTTTCGAAAAACCCATTTTCTAGAAGTATCTAAAATAAACCCTAGCCATGCCAGTATGCCTAGGCCACCCAAGGCCTTGTCACACCAGTATTCATTGTGATGTGCCTATGTGTGCCAAGATGCGCGCATGTTGGTCGTGCCATGTAATGCATTTTGATGTATCAGGGTGTGCATGTCTGACCATGCCATGCGATGTGTGTTGATGCGCCAATGATCAATAGTCTGTCCGAGAGTCCTTAGCCTCTGACGGTAGGTCCTCGGTCAAGTCTCGGGTCAATTTGGATCCTGACTTCAAGAGTGAAGATGTATGGGATTGGTAAGCTACACATGTGTGTATGTATACATATGTCATGAGTGATATGAAACAAATTATCTCAACTTCAAATAGCACTCTCATTTCTTATAAGCAATTTAAGTAGGATTTGTTGTTAAAGTTATAGCTAGAGAAGTTGCATAAAACATTTCATATTGAGATCCCAAATTCGATGATACTGTGCTATATAAGAGTTGGACATAGCTAAAAGGATGGATAGAAACCCACTCATTGAATTGTCTCTAAGCATGTTTCATTTTGGGCCTTAGAATAGGCTACATAAATTCTTTAGTGTGTATGGATAAAGAAACTTAGTTTATGATATGACATAATGACTCGATTGATTCACATCGTCAACTTCACCTAATCTGATCTGATCGATGTTAGATTGTTTTATTGATGTGTCTATAAATCTCCCTAAAAGATCAAAAATTGCTAAGCAAGACTACTAGTATAAAGGAATGTTGAACAAAAAATAATACTAGTAATTAACCCAACCAATCTCGGTAAGTAACATAGATCTTTTATACCATTTCCTTTCAAGGAGTAGATTATAACCGAGTAGATTTTGTATTTACTAGTAAAACATTTTCCATATACACATGAGTTAATCTCTAAGATTATGCTTAAGGAATTATGCTATCTACCAATTGTGTTTGGTCTTGTAGTTAGTTTTTTTATTTATATATTTAGTTGTTTTTCATTCTCTTATGCTTAGTTAGAGTGCAATAATAACCATAAATTGTGAAACTGAGCTTAAATGGGTGAGGATTGAATCCACTTTTTTACAAGATTAATTATATATACTTAATTGTTCTCATAATTTAGTACGATTCCAGTTAATTCAGTATTTTAGTTTGGTTAAATGTAGGGGTGAGTAAGACCCGACTTGATCCATAGACCCGTCTCAATCCTATAACTTAGGGATGGATCTGACCCGCCCAAATAAATGAAAAAGGATAGACCCGATTAAAAGGGACATACCCGTCGTCAAAAAAGACAGGTTCAAGTATATGTCTGGGTCACCCTGCCTGTCCCTTATAGTTATATATCAAGAATAGTTGAATAAGTAACTATCAATACCTATTATGTTCAGCCCACATAACTCAAATACCTACAATTTAAGTTTCATTTTTCAATTAATAGCTAGTTATTGTATTCATTTTTGTGTGAACTTTTGAGTATTGACATGTTGTTATCATTTCAGTTCTCATGTGTTTTTTATCATTTACAAGAACGCTTCAGCTTATATTGACACTTGACAGTAAATTGTTCTGAATTTTCAACGTCTTCTATAATTTTCAGTCACGTGATTATGATAGTTTTTAGTTTGAAGAAAGCAATTCACAGTTTGTAGTTTATATACTGATGTTTGTGAGATGCAGGTTTTAGTTGAGTTTATACACATATTATGATAATTTTGATTGTACATGTTTAAAGATTTGAGAAAAAAATCTATGTTTGTCATTTTGTCCTTTTTCAACCTGGACTCGTCCCTATCTTGACCCATCTTACTTTGGACATGTCCCTATCTTGACCCGTCATATTTTGGACTCATATCTCACGCATCCCATCCTAATTAGGGACGAGTTCAAGTTCAAAAATTGACCCGATCAATATTTAGGGGTGGGTGAGGGACATGTTTCACTCGTCTCAACTCAACCCTAGTTAAATGAACTCAATATTTGTCTTGGTGATAGCTCTCTTTTCACTTATATAATTTAATCGAAATATTGTCATAGCATTATGTTTTATTATAATTGACTCTTCAAAAAAAAAAAAAATACAAATGAATGGTGAATGATGTACTGGTTGAATATAAATCTTTATAATATTATGGTAATAATTTATATTATAGAATATAATGAGATTTTATGATTTCAAATTGCTACCTAGGCTTTGGTTTCTATTAGGTATAAAAAGTCTTACTGATTACAAGAAGCAACTTTAGGTCACAGAATAAATAGTTTTGTATCATGCTATAATTATATATATAAGTTGTTAATGTCACATTAATTAACAAAGATATAAGTTTGGACTTTCAAATAGGAAAACGTTATAGGTAGCAGATATTTAATGGGAACATGCATATAAAACCCAAACCAGATTTTCAGCTAGTCACTAAATTCAAAGGCTAATCCAAAACCATTGACCTATTTCATTTGAATAAGCTCAACTTGCATTATTAATCAATTAACAATGCTAAGTTAAATCTTAAGGTCTCTATATACTGATGCAATTGGACCACCATACATGATACCCATCTTCTATCTCCCATAAAATATATTTTCGAAAAAAAATATATACATCGACAATGTAAAAGTTACATACAGGTTCAGTATATCATTCATAATTTTTTTAACTAATGATATACCGACTTTATATAAATTTTTACATTGACAATATATAAATATATCACTCGAAACATTATTGTTTTATGAAGATTCATATATGAGATGATTGTTTGATTAGGCAAGGCATACAACAGCAAGTTGAATAACAAATGGCTTAGAACATAGTATATAAATTAACCTATAAAGGTAATACCAGTTTAATTTTAGGTTTTAACAAATATTATATTAATTATTGGTTAAAATGTTAATGAGTAAATATTCTAAGGAAAGATGCACCCCTCAAACTAACTTAAAATCATTTCTAATAAGGGTTAATTTATCTCTAAGTTTGTTTATCTGAAATTGACTAATTTGATTATTATTAAGATTATTAAGGACCAATATGAAAGTTTTCAGTTTTTTTCCTTTTTAGTGACTAAATTGGGATCATTTGTTTGTTAAAGTTAAATTTGGGTATTTACTCTTTTTAAATATTTGTTTTCTTATTCAAAAGTCACAATGAACCCTTGAATATTAATGAGAGATCCATTTTAAGAGGAATCAAAATCTATCAACCTCTATTTTTTCCATTCATAAAACTTATATTGATAAAGAAAATGAGTGTAATTGCAACCAAAGACTCATTTTCTTTATTTTTACCGACAAAACATTAATCTAGTAGTGTAAGGCTCCATTGGATCTCAAGGTGAAGAGTTTGATTCTTGAGAGCGACACTTATTATGAGGAGCAACTATAAACCCGAAAGAGATTAATTCCTTACCTAAAAAATAAAAAGATACCCTTAATAATACAAAAAAAGACTCATTTTTTGTTAATTGAATAATATTCTATAACTGAAAGGGTAAAACCTGAGTGAATAAGTGAATTTTACTTGACCTCTTACTTGCAACAACCTAAAGGGTCCTAAGAGACAACTCCATTAATTTCAAATGATTATGGTTGAAATATTTAGGAGTTAATGTGACTCTTACCAATGTTCAAAAATTGACACACAAGATTCCAATCCCAAAGGCCACTCCATAGTAAATAAATTATATTTGGAATCCAAGATTTTATATTTTAATTTCATCAAGCCATAAAACTTCTAAGTTATTTAATTTTTGTGATACATAGATATATATCCAGAGTCATATATGTTATATATGAAAGTATATATATATATAGTACATCATTGATTAATTAATTATTCTTATGACACTAGCATGTGTGTATTATAGTCCAACAGTCATAATCAATTTCAACAAAAAGAGGTTTTAAATAAGTTAATTTTCAAAGGGATGGGATTGTTAAATGTATCTAACATTTATGAAGCTATAGTACTCAGATCCCTATGCAAACAAACAAACACTTTATAGCAGCCATATTTAAATTGAACTAACCTAACTTAGAGATATGTATTTAAATATCTTATATTATATAAAAAAAATTTGTTGTTGATAATATTTTGTTATATTCATTGACCCAAAGGTCTTCCACTTTTAGTTGGAGTCTTCCATTTGCACATATATAATTTTTGGCAACATTTGAAAAGTGATTTCTAGTTTGATTTTGTATCAAAGTTATGAACAAGTTAAGTGGTTTCATCAACAATTAATGAGTTGCACTTATGTTACATTTTTGGTATTATCCTTCATCTTATAGGTAATATCAAAGATATCATTTTCAGGTTTATGATTGTCTTTCCTAATAAGAGTTGCTCACATGAATCAAACTTTTAACATTTTGCTCATTCTAGGGATCTAGCAGGATCTTACTCCACTAAATCAACGTAGTTACTTAAGTTACATTTAAGTTCAAAGGACTATAATGTTAGAAGATTTTTCAGCAGTTAGGACTTAAAATTAAAAAGCTTGAACAATAGTACAAATTATTAAAACATAATGTTGTGGCTCATCACAAACTCAAAATTAAAGCCTTTGATAGTGAAACAAAGCTACAAAATTGACAAAGACTTAGAAGAGTTCACTACATGTGACGTTCTCATGATCTTGCAACTTGTATGTTGAAATTCAACTTTCATTTCCTTGTCTATGACTTAGATTCCCAAGACCATACCATTATATTTAATCTTTATATTCATATAGAGTTTAAAATATGTGTACTGACAGTGTAAGTTTTTTATATTGTCAGCACATTATCCACTATTGATTTGTATTACTTTTATTTGACAATCAACAGTGTATAATTTGCTAATTTGCCGACAGTATAAAAAACAATTACACTATCAATATATACGTATTAAATTCATTCATAGTAATAAAATACAAAAAAAAATATAATGACATTATAAGATGCGGATGAGAGCACTCAGATCTGAATTTGTTTATACCAACACCAGCAAGAGTTGATTCACAAGAGAGGGTATGTGTTACCAGAAAAATAATTAATATGAATCATTAAATTTTATTTGAATGATTGAATGACTATTAACTAATTTCTAATTTTAATTAGAAAAAACTTGTATGAAGACATATGTAACACGTAGTATTTGGAGACAAATATATTTTATGGTTTTTGATGTTATATTTAAGATTAAATTTAATAAGAATTAAAAATATTAATATGTTGTCATGATCTTATTGATTGTCTCTACATGGTTTCGTCTCCACACAAGTCTTTCTCTCTTAACTATTGTATGACTAAATTTATTATTCTCACAATTTAAAATGTTATGAATTGAGTCACTCCTATTATTTATATATATATATATATATATATATATATGTATGAATATGTAAATGAGTTGGCAACCAGCTTAAATATAAGCTGCATTAAATACTCCTAGGGTAAGCTTTGTCAACAATAATAATATTTCTCCTTGTGGGCATGTGGCTTAAATAAAGAAAATGAATGTCCTTAAAGAATAAAAAATATAAAGATTATATTTTAATGCATTTAAAAGTTATGAATTCCAATAAAAACTTTCTATACTTTTGTTCCTTAATAGAAACTAGTGCAAAGTCTCTCTCTCTCTCTTTCTATATATATGTATGGAGTTATGTGAGAATAGTAATTGAGAACATGTCAGAGATTTCAAGTCTTTGTGGTATAAATATAGAAGATAAGAGAGTTCCTTCAATTTTCTCTGAAGAAAATTGCATAACTCAAATGGATGCAAAGGTACACCAATTCTTTCATTCAATTTATGTACATAATATGCATATTTGATCCTTTATTATCATGGCTATAAAGTATTGGTATAAACCATGTAATAGTAGTTAAATATGTTAATATTTAATTAATTTACATCATTTTCCTCAATGCAAAACTTATATCCAGAAGTTTGGTTTCTGTCTCAACTGAATTCATAATAAATATCTCTTTTTTTGGTTGAATTTAATTGTGTTCATAATATTTTGGTTTCATTCAAAATATGGATTTTTAATAGAAACTTAGCTAGGCACAGAAAATTTATTATTCTTTGTTAAGGTGAAAGAACAAGACCTGCATAATAGACTCTTAAGAAATCTAATGCTTATGACTTAGACTTAGCATGATAGAACTTTATGTTTCTTTGATATTTCATCTACACCATCATTATTCAAAATATATATATATATATATTCCTTTAAGAAAAATTGTAAGAAGATTATGCAAATTGTTTGAGATCAATCATGAGGAGGATGGGGAACTACTCATATTATCATATTAAGGCATAATTCATGAAACATAATTTAAGAATTTAAAAGAACTATTTTTATTTTTATCTGAAACTATTTATGTCTTTAAAATCTACATAAAACTATTTTCGAAACTTTGTATTATTTCAGCCTCTAAATAGATTATTAGTTGATCATTTATTTTGTATTGGACAGACACTCTTTATGCTCAGTTTAATACAAATTTTAAACATAATGGACTTTTGCTTTTAATAAAAAAATTGATGAAGATTGTGTACTAAGTAATTTATGTATATGTTTTTTTCTTAAATCTAGGAAGATAAACTCAAATCTACCAAAGCTGAAATGGGAGAGGTGAAAGAAGAAAATGAAAGATTGAAGATGATGCTAGAGAATGTTGAAAAGGATTACCACTCTCTTAAACTTCTTTTCTTTGATATTCTTAATAGAGAAGCACCCAACAAAGGTGTAGAAGATTCATATACTTCTCCTAATGAAGTAGAAGAACCTAAGTTTGTGTCACTTTGTCTTGGAAGAACCCCAAAGGAGCCTAAAAAAGAAGACAAAACTAGTAACTCTAGTAAACCTAAAGAAAATGAAGATTTGGAAGACAACCTTAAACTTGGTTTGGAGCTTGTTTCTGATCATAGTCCTATGAACAACTCAGAAGAAGTAAAGAAAGCAGAAAGAGGAGGAACATGTTCAAGAAATATATTAGTAAGGACCAAAGATAGTGTTGATGAAATTTTGGAACAAATTCCTACAAAAAGAGCTAGAGTTTGTGTGAGAGCTAGATGTGATACTCCCACGGTTAGTGCTCATCAAAAGTTATATTGTCAATACCCTCAGAAGGTATTAAATTTAGACATCTAAAACTGAGCATCGCCTGCGGGCGGGCGCACCCGCATAACCGCATTTTTTTGCGGGCAAGACATACAAATTTTGCCCATTTGCCCGTTTTGCTCGACCTGTTTTGTCCGCCAAGTTTGCGGGCATTTCCGTTGGGCATGCGGGTGGCCCGTAAACATAATTTAAAGAAAAAGTAAGAAAATTTTAAATAAGTTATGATATAATGTGATTTTTAATTCCTAAAAAATGGTAATCTAATGTGATTTGTTAAACTTCATATAAAATATAAAAAAATTGTTATTTTTTTATCTTCAACTACTTTATTTAATTTCATTTCATTTATTATATGAATTGTTTATTTTTTTTAATTATTCAACAATGTCCGCGGGCTGCCCGCAAGCCCATTAGCCCGTTTTAAAACGAGCAGGACATTGAATTTTGTCCGTTAAATCAAAGCGGCATATCCGCGTCCGCTTAAATTTTTGCAGGTATTTATGAGCACGGGCTAAACGGACCGGACAGTCGGCTTTACCATCTCTAATTAAATTACCATTGAAGATACAGTTATGTTGTTTTTATCATAATCATGATGGGACACAAGCACATAATTGTAGTCATGATATGATTGAACATATTATTAAAACCATAATATCATGGTCTCAACTCTGGTTACGGACTATAATTTAAAGTTATTGGAACAACTATTGTAGAAAACTTTTCCGAAAAATATTTCTTCCTATAATGTATAACCATGTCTTACAAAAATTAAAGTTGTGTGAAATAGTTATCCATATTATACCTATAGAGGTTTCTATAAAAATATAGTTTTAATAGCATTGTAGTATTTTTGATGTGTAATAGTAATTTTGAATGGTTTTGAAACAGATGCATGATGGTTGCCAATGGAGGAAATATGGACAGAAGATATCAAAAGGAAATCCATGTCCAAGGGCATACTATCGTTGCACTGTTGCTGCAGCATGTCCTGTCAGGAAACAGGTATTTCATTAAATTATTCGGTGTTGAGTGTTTTAAATTGTGGTTGTGGTTGCAATTGCAGTCAGTCACAGTTGTGGTTATTATGATTGTGGATATTGTGGCTGTTGTGGTGTGAATTATTTTGTGATTAAAAAATACTTTTGAATTTGATACAATCCGGTGCGGCCAAAATGCGGTCTGCGGTCTGCAGTCCAATGTGACTGCATAATTGTGATTCGGCGGTTGCGACAGTCACCGCAACTGCAATATTGCGGCTGCATCACGTGATGCGGTCGGTTCGCAATTTGAATCAAGGATGGTGTCAAATATAATGTTCAAAATTTGATTTGAATACTCACAACTTTGGTGCATGAATATAGGTACAAAGATGTGCTGAGGATATGTCAATTTTAATCACTACATATGAAGGAAGCCACAACCATCCACTTCCTGTTTCAGCCACAGCCATGGCTTCAACAACCTCTGCTGCTGCTTCCATGCTATTGTCAGGTTCTTCAACATCTCAGCCCGAAAATCGTCACAATTCCGCGCCTTTCGGAAATGCTCCTACACTACTCAATGGTCTAAATTTCAGTCATTTTGATCAACCAAGTGTAAAACAAGCCTTCTTACCAAACCCTGCCTCACAGAATTTGTTCCCAACAATCACTCTAGACCTCACTTCATCCTCCAAAACAACTAATTTCAATCGTTTATCTTCGACCTACACTTCGACGCCGAGATTTCATCCTTTAAGTCTAAGTTTCTGCCCTCCAGAACCCAACATTATACCATCATTTTGGGGTAAGGGAGTCCCTAATATAGGCACAATGACAGTTAACAAAACCCACATTAGGCCAGTCAATATTGGAAACCAATTTCAAGAACATATCTATCATAACTGCATCAAGAACCAAACTCCTTTCAATGAGGCTTTGGCAGAAACACTCACCAAAGCAATTAGTACCGATCCGAGTCTTCGTTCCGCGATAGCAGCCGCAGTTTCATCGATAGGCAGGCAAGGATCAATCAATGCTAAGCAAGTAGGAGAAGAGATTCTAGGTTCAGGTTTGAGCTTGAGACTTGGGGAGCATCCTCAATATCCTTCTTCCAATCACTTGAACCAAAATGGAAAAGGATGCTTAGCAGGCTATTTCAACAGATCATCATCGTCACCATCATCATCGAGTTCCAAGGTTGGAAATTTCATGCTTCTCCAACCTCCACAACCATTTTCTATATCCAAGAGAAGCACACTTCCTTCCAATGTTGATCCCATCAACCATTGGATTCCGGAAATAGGCCATATGTACTCCAAAACTACCTTGTAGAAGGTCCTTCAATTTCCTAGGATGTCGAAATAGGACATAAAACATAGGACAAAGCTCCTATAAAGTGAGTTTGTCTCTAAAGTGAGCAAGAGTGGATCTATTCTCGATTTAAGAAAGTGCGCATAAATCTCAACTTGCTGAATAATTTAAGGGGGTGAATTCACTCTTGCTCACAAACTCGCTTTCGAGGAGTTTTCCCCCGAAAACATAAGATTTGAATTAACAAAAAAAGAATTGCTACCAATAAATCTTGTCATTCTTGACATAAGTACCAAAATCTTGTTTTTGCAACAATCAATCACAGCTTCAAAATGGCAAATTTACTTAATGGAATATAAAAGCTGCTTAAAGCTTATCCTTTGGGTAGCTATTGTTATGAACCAATTCTCCTTGAAGCATAAAGTATTAGGTGAAAACTTGTGAATATTTTTTTTATATCTAACATGCTCCATCATGAAAGAACTCTGAAAGAGTGATGTTACACTAATAAGCACACAATATTGTTATGGATGTGAAAATCATATGGAACTTTAGTGGAAAAGTTAATGAACATAACATGGTTGTAAGGCTTTTCAGTGGTCACAATAGTAGTGTGTTAGGAGTCTCATGTTAAGTAGAATTACAGACTCAATATGATACTTAAGTCATGAAGCTCTTCCATATAATAAATTAGTATTTTGGGTTAAACTCTCCTCATGTGTTTAAATCTTATATCTACAGTTCCATTTCTTATGAGTAGCATAGTTAGAGTATAGTTAGATATTCATGGTAATAAATTGTGGTTATAGTTGTTGCATTTATTGCAACTACAAAAAATTGTGGGAAAATAGAACAATTTCTATTGCAAATAGTGTTATGAAACTCTTGTCATGATTATTATTTACTCTAACATGAGGTTACCATCTACAATTTATGAGTAACGTGGTCAATGTTATTTAACTAGTATATTCATTACCTTACGAGTAATGAATTAATATTTGTAATTAGAATATTCTTCATCACGTATTGCTCATAAGAATTAAACTCTCGATCTATTAATTTACCTTGATATGCAACATGATATTACAATATTGGATTAAAGTCTTCTCGATCGATTGAACAAGCTAGTTACTAATTAACTATTAGTATATTACTATTATTTTATTATTATATATAAATCACATATTGGTGTGGAAACAACTTTAATGGTGGAAGGAGGGAGGCATGATGTCAAAGTTAATTAACACATAAGTGTAATGTGAATTTTTATTTTAGTTTACCATAATAACACATAGGGGTTATTTTAATGTCATCTCCACATTTTTGTTGCTAATATCTATGTACATTGATGATAGAGATCTAAGATTTTAGAGTAAACTACATTTACATTCCATTAGTTTTACTGAAATTATACGAACTATCCCTCATTTTTTTACACCTACACAAACTTCCCCTAATTTTTATACTTTCGTTACACTGACCACCTCTGCATAAGAAGTAAGTGTAATATTTTAAACAAAAAATATGATAAATGCAATTAAGTTAAACAAAACATGATATATTGTGTGAGAGGTCTATGTAGGTGTAGAAAAGTGAGAGATTGTTTGTGTAATTTCACTAAAACTAAGAGGTATCCGTCTTATTTACTCAAGAGTTTGTAGTGTAGCACAATATTCATCATTGATTTGCATTACTTTATTCGAGAGTCAACGATACTTAATAAATCATATCAATATTATATTAGTCGTGTATATATATTAAATCCAAGATTTATATATAATTACTATACCATTAATTATATATAAAACTCATAATTGATTTATTTTTTCTTATATGTTAAGTGACACATGTTTTTTAGTGACAAATATCAGAAAAGAAGAGATGAGTTTGGTGTCTCAACAGTTCTGTTTCTCCGTCCGTACTCACATTTCACTTCTTCTTCCACCAACACCAACTTTTTCTTCTTCATTCTTCACTCCACCAACTATTAATTCTACAACAACAACAACAACAACAAATTTGAATTCTTTTTATTATTCTTACAAGACCCATTTGCACCATAACAATTGTTCCATCTCAATGTCTTCTTCGTTGGAGGATGATGATATAGGAAAAAGAGAATACACGAAAAGAGTGTGGATATGGACTCAAAATCAACATGTCATGACGTCAGCAGTTGAAAGAGGATGGAACACTTTCATTTTCCCATCACATCTTCAACACCTTGCTCATCATTGGTCATGTAATCTAACCTCTCCTTTTTTATAACAGAGTTTGTTGTTCCCGACCATGTTAATTGTCTCATACCAATAAAAACATGTTATGTTTATTAAATTTTTAAATATTATTGTTGTTTTTTGTTTTATTATAATTGGTTCGGCATAACAGCATATGTCTATTTTTTTTTAACTAAGTCTCACATTGTATGTCTTATTCTCTCGACCTCTGATCATTGTCACAATTGAGATTGTATCAATTGCATTTTCTCAGGATTATCTACGACTGCAACCACAATTTAAAATCCTAACGAGCTATAATTTGTTGAACCTAACACTTACTACTATCACTACCCTTCACTTGCAATGTTTAAAGAACTTGGGCATGAGAAGTTGAGAATAACAAAAGTTCCTAAATTTCATGTGACCCCAAATTTTACAATCATTTAGGATGCTACCAATATACCTTGGCTGCATTTTGGAGGATACTAACTCCTTTATGAACTTGCTGGAATTTGATTCCATGGATGAGCTACATGATCCTTCTTCTGCCATTGATCTTCTTCCAGTTAAAAATGCATCAATATCTTTAGAGTTCTTTTTATATATGTCAACTGTTGAACGTAGTGTCCAATGTTTTAAATTGTGGTTGCAGTTGTAGTTATTCGGCTGTTGTGCTATGATTTTGTTTGTAAGTATGATAGGTTGCGACAACCACGATATTACGGAAGCATCAGATGATACCATGGTAGTGCCTAAAAATTGATATAGTAGGCAATGCCTGCCTAAGAACTTCTTGTGTAGCATTACTCCTTTTCTTTTTCTTCTTTATAGTTCGTTTCTTTACAAATGTGTTAATAGATGCTTGGATGATAGTGTACAAATGTGTACACATATACCCTTTCTTTTTGTTTATGTTCCAGTTTCTATTCTAATGCTCATGAATATATAACAATTTTTTTTTATATGTACATGTTTATGGTGATGAATGCAATGTAGTTTAAATTATGTTGGTGAAGTGTGTGTCTAACTTTCGGAATTTGGAATTTTGGCCATGTTGGGGGTACAGCTATTGCCGTAATATGCCCTCTTTTTGTTGATGAAGGAGAGATTATGGATGGAGAGAATAAAAGGGTAGCCACAATTTTTGACGTTTCGACTCCAGAGGAACTCGAGAGACTTAGACCCGAGGATGTGCAGGCAGAGAACGTTGTAGTGAATTTACGAGATTGGCAGGTATACTCAGTGCATATTGCTCTAAGAATTGTTATGGAATAGTTTGCGTGCGTGTCACCATTGATTACTTTGTCTGTAACTCATACCACTTAGCTTTACTGGAAGATATGATCGACTTGCTTTTCTACTTGACAAAGTGTGGTTAATGCATATCTACTTTTTCAACAAATCTCTTATATTCGGAGCTACGAGTTTTTGCATGTTACGCTAGTTTTGGCCCTTGGTTTTATTTAGAAGCGACATTCAGATTATGGCATTTGCAATCAATGCGTTGTTATCGACGTATTTCAACCATAATATTATGTCAGAATGTATATTGTTCACATTGTGACAGTTAGTATGACATGTTATGTTTTCTACGTCTCCTCGATAAACTTTCTTTTTCTGTCTTGATCATATGTAACTTGTATTTTTGCAAGAAAAGCTTGCATTGTCTTTTAATTGTTAAATACGATAATAATTCATTTTCAATAGTTTTCCTTATATGCAATTGCTTAGGTAATACCTGCAGAGAATATAATTGCTGCATTTCACAACAGCCAAAAGACGGTGTTTTCCATCTCCAGTAATACATCTGAAGCACAGATCTTTCTTGAGGTATATACTAATACTCTCTTGCTTACAGCTTTTACTCTCTCCTGATAATTGCGCCCTTCGGATTTTGTAGGCACTTGAACATGGCTTAGATGGCATAGTTTTGAAAGTAGAAGATGTTGAACCTGTTCTCAAGTTAAAGGTAATTTGTACCTAGGTAAAGCCGTAAAGCTTCTTGAGCGATGAGGCTTGACCTCATATTTCAGTCGAAAATTTTCAGGAATATTTTGACCGAAGAATGGAAGAAAGCAATCTTTTGAGCTTGACAAAAGCCACTGTGACACGTGTTGAAGTAGCTGGAATGGGGGATCGTGTTTGTGTAGACCTCTGCAGTCTCATGAGACCCGGGGAAGGACTTCTGGTAAAAATCTGTTTCCTCTGCAAATTTTAAATATTTTCGCGGCTAATCAACTGAAGCTTCCATTCTTGTGGACCAAATGTTTTACACAGGTTGGATCTTTTGCCAGAGGATTATTTCTTGTCCACTCGGAATGCTTGGAGTCAAGTTACATCGCAAGCAGGCCTTTTCGGGTGAATGCAGTAAGTTGTGCATCCGAGTCTTGAGCTTGAGATTAGTATATACCTTGCCCTTTAACCTTGTAGTAAATTTCCTCTCCTATATTCACAATTCACAACAGTGGAGTGAAAAGTTTTTTTGTAAAGAATGTGTGTTATTCTCACCATCTAATAAACATTAATGTAAAATATTTTTAAGATTTGGCAGAATTAAAAATCACTATAAGATTTGTTTTTTGCTATGGCATATAAATGATTTTAAATAATATGGAAGGTTCATAACATTTTCTTGTATATTTCGGGAAGTTCTTTTTTCGGTTTGCACTAAATCAGGATTCTTTTACTTTTCAAAGCAGACTTTGGTCGCGCTTTTAGTCTAAAAATTACATAACTCTTGAATCTTTATGTGTTCAGAAGTTCTCAGAATCCTTTTAACAAATTTCTGCTCATCATAATAGGGACCAGTACATGCCTATATTGCTGTTCCAGGAGGTAAAACATGCTACCTGTCGGAACTAAAATCCGGAAAAGAAGTAATTGTAGTTGATCAGCAGGGTAAGCAACGAACTGCAATTGTCGGGCGCGTAAAGATAGAGACCAGACCACTAATCCTTGTGGAGGCAAAGGTTTGTACATGTCTATTAGCAAAATAAGTTTGTGCCTTTGTGGAATATCAATCTAATCTAATAAATAAAAAATAGCGGCCCAGTGTACGAGGCTCCAACTTAATAGGATCTGAGGAGGGTAGATGTACGTAGCCTTATTTCCGTAAACGGAGAGGTTATTTCCAGGATTCTATTATGTAGTATGTTATGGTATCATCCGAAAAAACTTTTATATTTGGCAGCCTATTTAACTTGCACTTTTAGTCTACTATACTGGAGATCGTACCATACCACGAACTGCATTGTCTTAGTATCTTGGATCTATCAGCAAAATGTAAACCATAAACTTGGATGCATGAAATGGAAAATGCTCTTCCGGTATTATCTATGATCGATATACGCCGTTAAGGTTCTTTAAGATGTCGATAAAATGGAAAAATGCTTCAAATACGAACTTGGGATTGCGCAACACCATTAAAGATTTATCAGTCTTTTGGTTCATTTATTGCTCATTGCTGATACTGATTTGGTAAGAATAATTGTATGATTTCAGAGAGACTCAGATGATAAAACTTTCAGCATCCTTTTGCAGAATGCAGAAACAGTAGCATTAATTTGTCCCCTCAAAGGTAGTTAAATCTGTTTCTCTATATATATTTTTTGCAAATATGATTAATTTTCTTAACTTTCCTAAAGTGTTATTTGTTTTATCCTATTCAGAAAATACAGTGTTAAAAACAGCAGTTCCTGTTACATCACTAAAAGTTGGAGATGAAGTTTTGTTGAGAGTACAAGGAGGGGCTAGACATACAGGAATAGAGATTCAAGAGTTCATAGTTGAGAATTGAACAATTGACAATGTTTTAAATTATGAAATTCATTCGGTTTGTGTGGTTTAGGACAGACTTTGTGACATGCTTTTGAGACGGTAGTAGATCTTTGTCTGCCGAAGACATGAAAAGGTGTAACTTATCATACCTTCATGATTGCAAACCAAACTACCAATCAATGCATATGTAGTGTTATTAAAATTGGATCGGCTAATGATTCGGTCACAGTATTTGGTCGATAAAATCTGGTTGGATCAATGGTTGGACCGATCGACTTGGTTTATATCAAAAAATTTAAAAATATTATAGTTATCACAAATAAGTTGAAAACATTATCAATTAACATAAGCTTTCTGATTTAATTGCAACAAAAGCGTACAAATGAATTTAAAATTCAATTAAATTTAACATAGGTTTTATATTAATGTTTTGTTTGCCAAAATTAACAATAGTGTTATTTGCCTAATTTACATTTATTATCTTTATAATAATTTCACTCATTGTGTCTTAATTAATATAACAAACAAGATAAAGTTGTAAAATTAGTCATAATGTTGTTTTTATTTTTCAAAGATATGGATTATTTTTCTGGAAAAAAACTTAAAAGGGAACTAATATAATTTGGTTAGGAAATAAAAAAGACGGACAGATAGCTCCGTACTCTTGAAGAGATTAATTCATTACTCAAAATGCGAGAATAATATAAAAAATATTAACTTCACCTCATTTTCATGATAGCTTGCATTGGAAAACTAAACACTTCATTTATACACACAATAACTTTCTCACAACTATAACATCACCCTAATTTTTATAAAATTGTAATATTTATATATTAACAATGTAAATGTTTATACACATTCATTATATCATTTACCATTTATTTATTTAAGTTACTTTTTTAAATAATCAATCATAATTAAAAAAATGACCACTAAATAAATAAATTAAAAGTGACTTATAGATAGATAGATATGGAGGCTGTATACATTAAATAAATACACTAATTCTTATAATAATTTCACTCATTTAAACATCTTCAGTCAATTTAAATTGTCTTGTTTTTCCTTTGATTTCCAACTTTGATCGGTTCTCAAATTTGTCTTGATAGAAAGTGAAAGATTTAATAAATCTCAACCACACATTTGTGAATTTTCTTAAGATATTTCTAGATCTAGTTTATAAGCAATGAATATTATAAAAATAATTTTCTTAGATGATTTTCCTCATTACTTTTCTCGGTCATTCAACATGACACACAAATAATGTAGTATAGTTATCAATTGGGCTAGTTAAACCCATTTGGGTTGGGCCAATTTTGTTACAGGCTAATAATTTTAACACTTCCTTTAATAGTTGCAGGCTAATAATATTTTATCGAGTTGGTCCATTTCTTCTTTTTTTATTTTCATTTTAAAAATGCATCAAAATCATTATAAAAATTAAAATAAAAATATTAAATCAAGAAATAACTTAAATAATTTATCTACCCTCGTTCTGTTTAGTGTATATATACCAAGGTATAAAAGAAACTTACACTACTCATGAATCACTCACTTAAAATTTGAAATCTATCTAATATAATTTATGTTTTTTAAGTATGAACATACGTATATTTTGTCACTATCAATGACTCTATAAAATAGTGACATTATATAGTATAATACATGTGAAGATAACATCAAGTAATAAAAATTAAAAAAAAGTTTAAGCCTAAATATTATTAATATAAATCTAGTAGTGCTTTTAGCATCATAATTGTCTCCACCCCAATCGTTTTTCATTATATCTAAACAAGCCTATAGTCATTTGAGGATAAATAGAATAAGCTAAGCCTATTGTTTTTATTGGTGCTTCAAGAAATATACAACAAAAGAGAGAAGTTTACAACAAAAGAGAACCAAGAAATACAAGCACATAGAGAACCAAAGAAAGGACTAGTAATAATAAACCAAACTAGCAAGTGGGTTAGAAACACAATAAACCAAGACATAGCAGAACCTTTGATTCTATAATTGATCTAAAGCTAAGACTTAAACTTTATCATATCTAGTAACTCCTCCAAACCCATCATCTTATTGTTAAAGACAATATCATTTTTACACCTCCATAAGGACCAAATTTCGGCCAACCAGATCACAAAACCAATCACTTTCTACCATTTAATAAAGATAAGGTGTTGAAACCAATGATATTTAGCTGACGATAGAAATACCCCCATAAGCCTCATCACTAGTAAAAAAGTTACCAAACTCTGTAGGAAAACTGATAAGAGAAAAAGAGATGATTAACAGTCTCCGGAGAATTCTGGCACCAAATGCACAAGACCTCATTTCCAGAAAGGTTACCACTCCTCTTGGTGAGGTTCCACTTACTAGAAATTCTATCCAAGATAATTTTCCAAACAAGAGCATGAGTCTTCAACATAACCTAGGATTTCCACAAAAGAATTTCACAATAACCGATTATGTTCACTAACCTCTTCCATTTGAAGGACATAACTTATTTTTATAAGGGAACTTTAATTTACTTGATTGGTCCAAAATATTAGTGTGCCTAAGCTCAATGGAACAGGTTCTAGTAAAACATATTGAAGTATAATTCAGCTTTGTGATGAAATTAGTTAAGTTTCCTAATATAGCTAGTTAGTTGGCAAGTTAGTTAGGATGAATAGCTATAAATATTAAGCTTTGTGTATTGTATTCGTAAGAAGAATTCTATTGATCTTTTAATAAAATTTCAGGCATATTCATTGAATCATTATCCTATCTTCTTCTCCTCTCTAAACCAACATTCATTCTTCTCTCTTTTCACTCTGCATTATTCTTTCTTTCTTTCTTGTTGATTGAAGCATATGCACTTGGTGTGCATACTGCATTATTCAAGAACAAAAGTTAACAGTGGTATCAAGAGCTCATTGATGAAGGTTGATTCTGTGTGAATCAAAGAAGGGACATGTGTGTGTGTGCACTCGAAAAGAAGGAAGGGACAGAAGCAAGAGAAGGAGTTTGAAAATGGCAAACAGTAGTGGGTTCTCCATGACACTTCCCATTTTAGATATCAAGAACTAAGATAGATGGAGGAATCATATGAAGGATATATTTGGATTCCAAGAAGTGCTTGAGATAGTGCAGAAAGGCTATCAAGAGATTGGAGATGGTGCAACTGAAGCTCAAAGAGCAATATACCATGAAGCAAAGAAGAAGGATTGCAAGGCTCTATTCCTGATTTACCAAGGTGTTGATGCAGCAAATTATGAGAAAATAAATGGAGCTGAGACTGCAAAACAAGCTTGGGAGATCTTGGAGAAGAGCTATGAAGGTGCTGACAAAATCAAGAAGGTGAAATTGCAGAACCTTCGAAGGGAATATGAGGTCTTGTAGATGGAAGAAAATGATTTAATTGCTGACTACATGGCCAAGATTCTAACACTTACAAACCAGATGAGGTCATGTGGCTAAGCAATGAAGGAGAAGTCAATAGTTGAAAAAGTGTTAAGGACCCTCACTTGCAAGTATGATCATATAGTAGTTGCAATTGAGGAGTCCAAGAACCTAGAAGAATTAAAGATTGAGGAGTTGCAGGCCTCACTGCAGGCTCATGAATTGAGGCTGAAAGGAAGGAGTTCAAGTAGAGGCAGTGATCAAGCTTTGATGTCAAGACATACCAAGAAGAACTCTGAGAAATGGAATCAGAAAACCAAAGACAGAGGTCAAAACAGTAGATGGAGAGCCAATGAATCAGAATCATCAAGAAAATTTGATCATAAGGGTGCAAGAAATGGTGATATTAAGCAAGGAAAACATTCTCACAGAAACTCTGATGGCAGAAAGAAAGTAGATAAGAAAAAGCTACAATGTTACAATTTTAGAAACTATGGCCACTTTGCATCAGAGTGTAAATCCAACAAGTGGAAAAATTCAAGAGAATAAGAGGCAAGACTTGCAAAAGAAGAAAGCACAAATAGTTCTGATGGAGAACATTGCTTGCTGATGGCTACTACTGTGACTGAGCAAGGAAGTGGAGATTGCAATGAGTTCTGGTATCTTGACACTAGATGCTCAAACCATATGACTGGTAGGAGAGAATGGTTTGCACAACTTGATGAATCAGTGAAGAGCAAGGTGAAATTTGCAGACCATGGTGCCATTTCTGCAGAAGGAGTTGGAAGAATCTTGATTCAAAGATTGGATGGAAAAAGTGCATCAATTTCAAATGTTCTCTATGTACCAAAAATGAAGAACAACCTATTGAGTCTTGGTCAGCTCTTGGAGAAGGGATACAAGGTGATCATGCAAGATGGTGAACTGATCTTGTATGATAAAACAGAACAGAAGGTCTTGAAAGCACCTCTCTCATCAAACAGAACATTCAAGATCAAGATTCAAGTGGATGAGCAAACAAGTCTCAATGCAGAGATAGATCAAGATACTTGGTTGTGGCATTTGAGGTATGGACATTTAAATTTCAAAAGTTTAGAGTTGCTAAGCAAATGTGAAATTGTTGCAGGGCTGCCCTCTATTAAAACTCCAGAAACTTTGTGTGATGATTGCCTAACCAACAAGTTAACCAGAAGCACATTTGACTCAATAATTCCTACAAGAACAAAGAATCCTCTTGAGCTGGTGTATAGTGATGTGTGTGGCCCATTTGAAGAGGACTCAATTGGTGGTAATAGATACTTCCTAACCTTTATTGATGACTTCACAAGAAAGGTTTGGATTTATCTACTAAAGAAGAAGAGTGAAGTGTTTGAAAACTTCAGAAAATACAAGGCTCAAGTTGAGAAGAAAAGTGGTTTCAAACTCAAGCAACTCAGATCAGATGGTGGAGGTGAGTACAAGTCCTCTGAGTTTGATGATTTCTGCAGCAAGGAAGGAATTGTTCATGAAGTTATAGCTCCATATACACCTCAACACAATGGTGCTGCAGAAAGAGAAAACAGAACCATAATGAATATGATAAGAAGCATGTTGAGAACCAAGAATTTGCCAAAGAAATTATAGGGATAAGCTGCATCAACTGCTGTATACATCATCAATAGATGTCCAACAAAAAGAC
>NC_032016.1:10715601-10715868 GCF_001865875.1 Lupinus angustifolius
TGGTCAGGTATCAAACCAAGCATAAAGCACCTAAGTATATTTGGCTCAATTTGCTATGCTCATATACCTGACATTAAGAGGAGTAAGCTTGATGATAGAAGAGAAAAACTCATCTTCTTAGGCTATCACACCACTGGAGCGTATTGGATATTCAACCCTATAACTCAGAACTTCATGATATGCAAAAATCTGAGGTTTGATGAAAAACAAAGCTGGAATTGGAACATAGAAAGGGTAAGTTCAGAAGCAAAAACAATGATGCAAGTT
>NC_032016.1:10715968-10716778 GCF_001865875.1 Lupinus angustifolius
TCCTCAAGGCTCAGAGACTATGAGGTACTTTCTGACTCACACATAACAGAAGATGGAGAGTTTGTGCATATGGCTTTGTTGGCAGAAATGGAACCAATCAATCTTGAAGATGCATTCAAGCACACACACTAGATTAAAGCAATGGAAGAAGAGTTATGCTCCATTGAGAAAAACAATACATGGACCTTAACAAAACTTCCAAGTGGCAAGAATGCAATAGCTGTGAAGTGGGTATTTAAGACCAAACTGAATCCAGATGGTAAGATATCCAAGTACAAGGCTAGATTGGTTGCCAAGGGATTTCTTCAGAAGCAAGGATTTGACTATGATGATGTTTTTGCACCAGTTGCTAGAATTGAAACAATAAGGTTGGTAATTGGTTTAGCAAGCTTCAATGGGTGGGAAATACATCAAATGGATGTCAAATCTGCATTTCTAAATGGACCTCTAGACAAAGAGGTATTTGTGACACAACCACCAGGTTTTGAGTTAGAAGGCAGTGAGGGAATGGTTTACAAATTGCACAAAGCTCTCTATGGTCTCAAACAAGCACCAAGGGCATGGAATAGACACCTTTCTAATACAACTTGGATTCACAAAATGCACCACTGAACATGGTGTGTATGTAAAGGGAAATCACATTGCAGAGATACTAATCATTTGCCTTTATGTGGATGATCTACTTATAACCAGTGGAGAATTGAAGAATATCCAAGCATTCGAGGAAGAAATGCAGGCTAAATTTGAGATGACTGATCTTGGAGAGTTATTGTCTTACTTTCTAGGCATGGAATTCAAAAGAACATGCAA
>NC_032016.1:10716878-10750589 GCF_001865875.1 Lupinus angustifolius
GACAAATGATAGGTTCATTGAGATATGTGTGTAACTCAAGACCTGATCTGGCTTATGGAGTTGGCATGGTGAGCATGTATATGGAGTCTCTTAAACAAAGTCACATGAGTGCAGTTAAGAGGATATTCAGATACTTGAGAGGAACATTGAACTATGGCATTATGTACCCTGCAAAAGGCAACAGAAGCAGCAACAAATCAAGCTTAGTTGCATTCTTTGATGCAGATTGGTGTGGGGACAAGACAGATAGGAAGAGCACAACAGGGTATTTGTTTCTCTTCAACAATGCCCCTGTAAGTTGGTGCTCTAAAAAGCAAGATGTTGTAGCACTCTCAACCTGTGAATCAGAATACATTGTAGCTTGTATGTGCACTTGTCAAGCAGCCTGGTTGACAAGCTTGATGGAGGAACTAAGAGTGAAACCAGATGGAGTTTTGCAGCTTATGATTGATAACAAATTTGCTATCAATTTAGCTTTGAATCCAGTGGCTCATGGAAGATCAAAGCACATAGAAACAAGGTTTCACTACATTAGAGAACAAGTGGGCAAAGGGAAAGTGAAGGTGGAGCATTGCAAGTCAGAAAATCAACTTGCTGATTTGTTCACTAAACCACTAAAGAGAGATAGATTCGAAAAACTAAGGCACAACATTGGTGTTGAGAATGGAATTAGTTAAGTTTCCTAATATAGCTAGTTAGTTGGCAAGTTAGTTAGGTTGAATAGCTATAAATAGTAAGCTTTGTGTATTGTATTTGTAAGAAGAATTTTATTGATCTTTTAATACAATTTGAGGCATATTCGTTGAATCATTATCCTATCTTCTTCTCCTCTCTAAACCAACATTCATTCTTCTCTCTTTTCACTCTGTATTATTCATTCTTTCTTTCTTTCTTGCTGATTGAAGCATATGCACTTGGTGTCCATACTGCATTATTCAAGAACAAAAGCTAACAAAACATCTATATGAAATTAGCAATATCGACCAACTTAGTAAGAATAATAGAAGGAAAGTGATGAGTAAGTTAAAAAAAATTATTCCATATCTTAGTTACTTATTTTATAAAAATCTAATAGTTTAAATTAATGAGTGAATCTAAATTATTAGATTTTCATATATAGAATTAATGATTAAGATATGTAGTAACTTTTTTTAACTTACCCATTGAATAAGTGACTATCTTTCCCTAATTAAATTATGCAAATGTTTCACTGATTTCCATCCCAAAAATGTGATTGAATCATAGACCAATATATCTTTATACATAGAATGTGTATCCCACCATAAATAAATAAGATACTTCTAAATCATTTTACCTTTAGAATCATTGTGTTAGTAAGATAGTTACACTTAGGAAACATGTATATCAACCAAGAATTAAAATCCAATAAATACACAAAAATAAAATATTATTGCATCTAATCACTTTAAACTTTTATTTAGTTGCAATAAGAAGTGCATTCACTTTAAACTCGTCTATTATATCCAATTTAACCTAATTGACTAGCAAAGTATAGCCTCCTGGAAAATTCTAAAATATTCAAAAGCAAAGAGTATAAAGTGATTAGATGGTATTTCATTGTTATTTTTTCTGCTACATTAATTATGCGTATTCTTTAGTTCCAATTTTTTTTGGCACATAATGCATATATTTGTAAATTTGATTATTTAATTTAAATTAGTTGGACTAATAACAGGTTAATTAAATAGTTGTATATAAAACATTAAATGTAGACATATCCTTTAATTTGTGGTGAATCAACTCATAAGTCTAATATAATAGAATTGTAAGATCCTCCTCTCATTTGCTCCATGCAATCCTAACTAATGTTAACTTGAATGAAAATAACTTGTATGCATCCTCGTTTTTATCACAAACTAATTAAAATGTGTCATTTAACGATATACATGATTTTTAGACGGAGAATTTCGATTGGTGTTACCTACAACCAAGGATGAAACACTTACAACAAGGTCAAAAAAATAAAGTTTGATACTCTTAATTTTATTTCCTCAAGCCCAACAATGAGAAATATAATATTCTAATGTGACTCCAAACTCAGACCCCATCCGGGTCTTGCCAAGGGTGGATGCCCTAGCAATATTTCCCAGCCTAATTATAATTTATTACATTGTCTAGGACCACTTGTTACATTTAAATTCTAATGATAATTGATGATACATCATTGACTAAAAACTAAATCAGTTTATTCCAAATTAATGTTGAAGATATGATTTTTTGTACTATCAATAATTTTATTTGCCATACGGATAAGGAATTAATATTTTTTTTGATGTGTGACTACCTCACCCAACAAGTTTGTTACACGAATTCAACTCTTGACTCTTTGGTCTTTTGGGATTTAGTGAGACCTTTATATTACCAAATCAACATTTTTTTGGTAACGTTGAAGATACGAATGAGGAACAATGATCTGTTGTCCTCAAATTGTGTCCCAAACTATGTTCCGCACTAATGACATTGAAACAAAAACAGAAAATAATGAATGTTTTAGGGTGTGTTTGCTTTGGTCATTTCCTGTTTTCATTTTCAATGAAAACATAAAAAGACAGTGAAAACATGTTTGCTTTATTGTTTTCATTTCATATTTCAGAAATCATGAGCTTCATTTCCAGAAATATTGAAAATGAAAAAAAAGTCATTTCTAACATTTTCAAGAATGAGACAATAACATTACATTGAATTTTTTAAGACTTTTTGCTTCATTTGTTTCATATATTTTAATGTTTTAACTTTTCCATGTTATTTTAAACTTTTTAATATGTTGGAAACATGATAAACATTTATATTTTACTTTTCAGTTATACCCTTATATATTAGTCTGCTTTTTACTACAAATATCTTTATTTCTTTCATAATATAGTTTCCAAGGTGTATTAAATATAATTATTTTGATCAAATTATATCGAATTTTTATATCACTTAATAATTTCTTAAAGTATGTACACAATCTTAAACAACAAAAAATATTACTCTCCACTAATATTAGAAACACTAAAATCAATTGCTGATTCCTCCACACTACCATGCATCTTTATAACACAATTTATTTCTTTACTCTCAACATGATAACTTTTTTCCGCCTTTCTTATCATATTTTTGAAATAGTTCGATGATGAGTAAGATAATATATGATTTTTGGTATGAAAATTGATGTCCCTTGAAATTACTACAACCTTAATTAAATAATAGAATACTTGTACGTCACTAATTTATTTTAATTTTTAATTTTTTTGTAGAGCATGTGCAACCGCATGATATTCGTTATGACCTTCCACATGTGTTTTTTAGCTGATGACCAAATCCATCAATTAAAGGTGATCAATATATTGTTGATATAAAATTCATTGGAAAAAATACAAATATCAAATATGAAGACATTTTATGAAATTATTTGTTTGACCACTTTAGTAATTGAAATTTAGAAGTTGAATTAATTACAAAGGCAAGTGTCCTGGTTTTTTAAAATGAAAATGATAATAAAAAACATATTTTCAGGAAATGAAAACATGAAAATAAAAATTGTTTTTTGAAAATGAAAATATGAAATAGAAACAGAAAACGTTTCTTAAAACCAAACACACCTTTAATTTTTTGAGTTAACATGACATGTTTTCATTATTACAGAACATGATATAAAACACAATTTAGGATATTAGATGTCCAAGATTGTGTCCATTAGTCTTAAACTATGTAATAATTTCTCTTTACCAACACATACCATGTCTTATTTGGGAATCAAATCTGTAACTTATTTTGATACCACTTACCCTTACAACCAAAAGATATATCTATTAGTAGGTGTGAAACTTTATTTATTAAACCCAACCACTAACATCTCAACTACTAAGGTCTTGCTCCAAGTTTGACTCAAAATTAGATATGACTTTATCAAATTATCTATCGAGCTATGAAAAAGATTCAACAAAAGACAGAAACAAATCCACTATCTGTTTTACGTCAAGCAATACGTGGAGTAACTCCCGATATAGCAGTAAAAGCAAGACGTGTAGGCGGATCGACTCATCAAGTTCCCATTGAAATAGGATCCACACAAGGAAAAGCACTTGCCATTCGTTGGTTATTAGGGGCATCCCGAAAACGTCCGGGTCGAAATATGGCTTTCAAATTAAGTTCCCATATTGACGGAAACAAATATTTTTAAATAATAAAAAAATCATTTAATAAAATAAAAAAAATTAAACAAGGTAGTTGATGAGGAAAATAAATGGAAACTTCGATATTTTATATGAAGTTAAACAAATTATATTAGATTATATATTTTAGGCATTAAAAATCACATTACATCATAATTAATTTGAAATTTTCTTATTTTTTCTTAAATTATGTGTGGACTGCCTACAATGACCAATATAATACTCACAGGCTTGGTAGACAAACGAGCAGGGTAATGAGTAAATAGACAAAATTTATATGTCATGCCTACAAAAACATCAAATTATGTGGACGTACATATATATATTGTCCATTTTATCATCTATACTCAGAACTCATTTGGGTTAAGCAAAATAGGATAATGTCACACAATCATTACTTATCAATATTATTCTATCTTAGCCAAGTATTTCTATTTATTTTTATTTTATCTTTTGCAACTTCTTTGATAATAATATAAATTTTATATTATAACTCACTATTCACTATCTTATGTGATAAAGATAAACTGTTTTGATTATAATATAAAGTCAGTCATTAATCTTTTGGTTATTGTTAATGAACTAAATTATTTTATTTTTAGGATATTTTATGATGAACAAATTATTTTTCTGTTGGATTATTTTATAATACACACATTATTCTTGTATTTGATTGTAACACAAATATATTTACATATTGTATGTTTTAGCGAGTATATTTATGAAATTTGAGTCGAACATTAAATTGAAAGAAGTCTTGTATTAGGTTTTAGCGGCTAAAATGTCTGATCAAACCGAAGGATTTTATCTATAATTAATAATTATATATAATGTATAATTATGTATAACTAAAAAAATTAATATAATTAATAATTATGTATAATTATATTGAAGTAATATCTCTATATCTTTTTTTGGACCAGAGTAAAATATAGTATTCGAGAAGGGTTTGGTTTTTCTTTAAAAAATTATGTCAATTGTTCGATTTAACAATAGTGAAAGAATATTATAAACGTATATAACGTAATTGCATTTTTGAAAAAAATAATAATATCGAAAACAAAAAAATTAAAATAAAACATAAATAGAAAAAATATTATATATCCAATTATAACTAAAATGTAAAAGTAAATGATTATTTTAAGTTATCTATATATTTAATTACTTAAGTTGAGGAATATTATAAACTTATATAACTTAATTGCATTTTTTGGAAAATAATAATATTGTAAAAAATAAATAAAATATTATATATCTAATTATAACTAAAATATAAAATAAATGATTGTTTTAAGTTATCTATTACTCCAATTAATAAATAATAACTAAATAAATAATATATGTCATTTTTAGTCAATTTCAAATTTCAGCTAGTTATAAAGTTAATTTTACAGAACAACTCTAGTTTAATAAGTTATCTGCACAACTACAAGTTACTTACACAACTATAAGTTTTCATCTATCTTCACAACTACAAGCCACAAGCCGGTTTTCCTGAACAAAGCTTTAAATTCTACTAGTTTTACCATGTAGAGGATCATGAAAAAGGTATCTTTTGAGTTGAGAGAAGTTTACTTTATTCAAGTATGAAATCCCACATTAAATATGAGAGTTTGAATAAAATAATTTATAAGCGAGAAACATTCATAGAACTATTGTATTAAGATTTTAGTTGAAGATGTGATATCTCACTTATAACTCTCAACTCTTTCTATGGCGCCGTAACAATCGGACTTTCCCGTGTTGAAGACTCGCTTTATAATTTTTAAAATCTCCATAATAGCATCATGAATACAATTATCACCATATTAATTTTTTCCCACAATTGTAATAAGCATAACTTTAGGTGCAATTTAAAACATTGTTACTACATTTCAATAAGAAAAATGCATGCACTGATAATGTATGAGTTTTATATATTATTATTGTATCATTTATCATAGATATTTAACTATGATTGACTTTTCGAAAAAAGTAATCCAAATAAATGGTAAATAATAGAGTACATATGTATAAATCTTTACATTATCAATGTATGAATTTTACACTCTTTCAATGATTCTTAGGGGTACAATGAAGGTTAGAAAGACTAAGGCACCTAATTTATTAGATGAACCTTATGTTGGGAAAATTCAGAACCAATTTTCCTCATCTGTGTGATACAAAATTGGTACTTGTGAAAGCAACAAGTGTATAAAGAAAATAGAAAAGAGTAGAAGAATAAAACCAAGAATTTTTAACGTGGAAAAACCTCCTCAATGTGAGAAGGAAACAACCACGGGACCTAGTCTAGAAAATATCTCCACTATAGAAAGTAGAATTACAATATTTGACTCTCTCTTACAAATAGGATAACACTCAATCTCACCCAAAAAGGATGGAAATACAAACTCTCTCTAGTATCTCACTAGGAATACAAATCTCACACTATGTGGATATAAACTCTCTCGCTTTTTCTCTATGTTATTCTTTCTCACTTGCTTGTTGTATTTATTCCTCACAAGTCCCCTATATATAGTGAAGGGGAGGAATGCTCCATTATAAAGATATAATGAATGATTAATTGATGTCATATTTTTCAAGACACTTTGAAAAGTACTACTCCAGCTTTTAAGTTAGACTTCATAATTCTTAAGAGTCAATGAATAATTCCAAGACCTTAGAATAACCATCATTGAATGTACTCAATGATTTATCTATCAGGATTCATTGGTCTTACTTCTATATCAATTCCCAATACCTTATTATATTGTAGTATGATGAATACAATGATGAGAGAGGATAGAAATGGCTACGTAGACATGTGCAGCCATAATTGGGCATGATGGATGGCATGCATGTTCAATAATCACAGCATGAGGCTACGTCAAAAAACTGGAAAGAGACCTAGCTTGTCCACGTG
This sequence comes from Lupinus angustifolius, assembly GCF_001865875.1. Taxonomy (NCBI): domain Eukaryota; kingdom Viridiplantae; phylum Streptophyta; class Magnoliopsida; order Fabales; family Fabaceae; genus Lupinus; species Lupinus angustifolius. Next base: position 10,723,959 of record NC_032016.1, read on the forward strand.
GGAAGATATTATCCGTCCCAAATGGTGTTTCATTTTTTGTCTCGTGCCAATTAAAATGTAATTTTTCTTTATTTTGTTTTTAAATTTTTTTTTATTTACGTGCAATATATGACTGATTCAAAACTGAGAATGAAACAACGTTTGAGACAAATAATCAATATTCGTCCACTTGACCTAAAGTATAATGCCAAAAGTGAAGGGTTGGCAATTATGAAATGACAATTTCTATAACATTGAAATGGTTAAAATCACATATTGTAGTTGCTACTATTATCTCTACTTAAAAGTCGCAAAATCAGAATCTCAACATTTATAAACCTTGTATTAACCAATGTAACTAAAATCAAATTATTGTAGGCCTAATCAAATTTTAAGAGTTTATTGTCATTTTCCAAGAAATTGAGATAGAAGGAGAGAAGATAAGAAGAAAGAGTAAGAAAAGAGATAAAGTAATGACAAAGAGAATAAATTTTGATAATTGTTTGTACAAGAAAAAGAGAAAAGAAAGAAAGTGATATTTGTTGTATAAACTATAATACCCTTGCCATATTAACTTCAACACTAAATTACAATTTAAAAATAATTTTATTGCTAAAATTAATAAATATACATTTGTAAAATTATTTTGAAATTTAATTAAAACAATAGCTACATATTAAATACTATTTTTAGAAACGTATGCAAAATTAAGTATTTTTTTCAATTTTATGTGTTATTATAATTTTTTGAAAATGAGAACAAAATTATAATTTACTAAATTCAAACTCTCCATCCTCACTTTCTCTCCTAATGTGAGGAGAAGAAAATTATGGTGGGACCCACCATAATTTCTTCTCTCTTCCCTCCTCTTAGCTTCAGCTAAACAAGAGAGAAATGAAAACTCTCCTTATTCTCTCCTCTCATCTTTTTTCCACTCAAAATTTCCTTAACCAACGAAAGACTTATAAGTGTTGATCTCAAAAGTCAAGCACTTATCAATAATAAAGAAAAGGTTAATGAGATATCTGTTTTGACCCAAAATATGAATATATTATATTTATGAATTCATGTATCTATAAGACCTTCAAATTACTATTAATTAACCATATGAAACTTTTTCATCACATAACTTATCAAATTAGTTTTTACATGGGATGAAGAAAATGAGTCTCAAACAAAACTTTTTCAGTTACTCATAATATGGAACTTTTTCAACACAACTTATTAAGTTAGTTTTTACATCGGGCGAAGAAAGTGAGCACCACAAAAAAAATTAAGTAACTCATAATATGAATTTTTTTCACCACATAACTTATTAAGTTACTTATGCATGAGTTCACAAAAAAAATTTCTTCCCTATTTTGGGAAGAAAATAGAGAAAGGAAAGAAAACTATACAAAATTATAAATTTGTCATTCCACAATGAATGAATTAAAAGAACACTATTCTAGTGAAAATAGATACAACGCAGTGAACTTTTTTGTTTATACTCATTTCTATATAAAATTAGTTTACTTAATTTTAATTTCATTGCTTATGAACTCACAAATAAATAATAATTATGCTCAATAAAATTATAGTGAAAAGAAATAAAATACAATTTCTTAAAATTACAAAACTCAAATGTGCGAAAGTGAGATGATTAGAAATATAAAAGTGATTATAAATGAGTTAAAAATTCTTTAGATGCATTAGTGAGAAGAAAATATAGGATATTGATGATTTTCATAAACAAAAATTGTTATATTAAACTTTATAATTTATATGTTAGTTTAAAATATTAATCAATATTATCACATTTTTTTATATAATTTGCAACAACAAAATATAGTTTTTAAAAATTACACATGCTATATAATTTTAAAAATAAAGGTATTTATGTCATTTTAGGTATATTATGTATACATATATATTTTCTTTTATAGTTTTTAAAAATTACACATGCTATATAATTTTAAAAATAAAGGTATTTATGTCATTTTAGGTATATTATGTATACATATATATTTTCTTTTTTATTATTTTTCTTCCATTTTCAATTATAACAAACAACAAAATTATTATCTCATTTTATACTATTTTTTCCTTCTACTCTCTTCCATCCACTTTCTCTCATTAACCAAACATAGTGTAAGGCTATTTTGGGACTTTAGAGTGTGACTTTGGAAGAGAATGGAAGAGAATATATGATTTTGGTAAGTCTCTTATTTGTTTGGGAGATGAATGAATGAGAGATAAATATTTCGAAAGGTTTTTTAAACCATCTAAGACCCTCCACATGTTACTTATATAACTACATTATTATTCACGATACCTAAATGTTTTTAGTACAATTATATAATTAAATTATTATTCATTTTTCATTGCTAATTATATTTTGAAGGAAAAATAAAAACAAAATATCACTTTATCATTATTTTACTCTCTTCTAGTTTTAACTTAATTTGCCTTCCTTTCTCGTTCCATTCATCACCTTTCCTATCACTTTCATCCATTTGAATAAATGAAGTTCCTATTCACCCTCCATATGGCTGAAAACCCACACTACTCTAATTCTCAATTCTCTTTGTTGTGTATATCAACAATTTGTCAATTTATTAACAATTTTTTTTTAATGTTTCCTCAAAATTATACAGTCAAAATATTGTTTTGTTTATAAAAGAATTCCATATTTTTTTAAAAATATACTTAAAATATTCTAACCTTGAATTTTCTTCTAAATTTGTAACATGATTAATTAATATTCTATTACTTTAATTTAGTTATATAATGCAAATAATAATGACCAATTTGATCCACCATTTATTTAACAGAGTGTAATATCTATGAATTAATAATGTAAAAATTTATATACAACTAATTTATCATATATTATTTATTTATGTTATTTTTATTTAAAAGTTAATAATAAATAATAAGTAAAAAAAACTCGTGAAAACATTTTTTGCTCTATTTAATAAACCCACTCATTAAAGTTAAGTTATGGCAATGATCTATTTACCTATCAAAATCATTCTGGTTATCACGCGCTGGAAAATAGGAGTGGTTGTAACATTGATATTTTCCAAATAAATATTTATTTAAATTTAAAAAGGAAGAAAGAAAAAACAACGTGCTTCTAGGCATTTTCGACTGATTTCTAGGAATGACAATAAAAATCGAACCTATAGGTATTCATCTGAACCTAACCCGAATTTAACAGGGAAAATCTATTGTGATTGGGTTCGGATTTTACCCGATTATAATTTTCAGGTTCGGGTTTGATATAAGTAATACCCTACCCCGAACCCACTCCAAACCCGAATAATATATTTAAATTACACAATTATATATATATATATATATTTGTGAGGTGAAATGGCATGGCCAATATTTCACAGTTGACTTTTAAATCGTGTAACTTAATTATTAGTAAAGTACGATGGCATACCCACTATTTTATATTTGAGTTTTAACTCAATTACGAGGACTTGACTACGTTTCAAATAATCCAAACTATAATAGTTTTGAGTTCTGGGTTGGGTTTGGATTATGTGAAACCTAACAGGGTCGAGGATGATAATATTATTTTTGTTTAATTTGAGTTTGGGCTTAGTTTTAAATTTTGGGTTTAGGTTTTAAATTTTGGGTTCGGATTTGAGTAAGTGCAAACTCAACCAAACCCGTCATGTTGCCATTCCTAATTTCAGTTTTTATATATTCCTTCCCTCTTATTATTCTTATGAAGCATTATCAACAGAATCCTTTCATTAGTTGAATAATTTCCTTTCATTTATATATTAAGTAGTATAGATATTATATAAATAAATATTATTTTATATTCAACTATTCTTTTTATTTATTTTTCATAAATCAATGGAATTCCTTATTTAACTCACTCCTTCCATATTTATAAATCACATCATAAAATATTTTATTATTAAAATATAACTCATTTTATAAGATATTTTCTTATTAAATATATTTTTAACGTTTTCATTCTATATTTGTTATTATTCCCTCCATATTAATATTAAACTATTTACTTTTCTCATAATAATAATAATATTTATATCATTTTAGGTATAGTAAATGTGAAAATTAAATTAGAAATTAAAATGATGAATTTGTTAAAAAATATATATGGACAATATAAAAATAAAAGAGTAATTTTCTGAATTTATGTTAGTCAAATAAAAATTAATTATAAACATGCCCAAACAATTGAATCTATATGATATTTTCTACCTTTTATTTTCTTGGAGGAAAGACATACATAGACCTTATAGAAAAGGGGTTAAATGTAATTTTGAAAATTTAAATCTAGACACTTATATTTTATGTTTCACTAAATTGGCTAAAGTGACAAAGTAACTTTATTTTTGTGAGAAAATAGTTTTCTTTTATATAATTGAACATGAAGTTAACTATTATAAAAATGAAATTGTTTCTTAATTTTAATATTTTTTATTCCCTTTTAACTTTTACATTACTATCTCTTTCCCTTTTGACTTTATTCTCTCTCTTAGTCTCCGTATATAATATAAAAAAACATATTCACTGATAGTTAAAGAGTTTTGTATATCGTCATTGCATCATGTGTTATCTATTTTTAATTATAATTGACTCTAAAATCAAAGTAATACAAATAAATGATAAATAATACATTATATATAAATCATTTTTATTCTCAATAATATCATTGCATGGTCATAGATATTACTCTACTATAAAACCTTTGTAGTAGTGGGAAGTTACATTCTACTTGGAACTTAGTTTTATGTTATTTATTTTTCTCTCTAAAACTCTAGAGAGAGAATGGAGAGATCAAATGAAGTGTGATTGAATGATTAATCTATCTCATCCTCTTTTCTTTAACTAGTTGATTCAATTTCCCATTCCATCAATTCCCATTTTCTTCAATCCTTTTTTCTTCTTATCCTCAATTGTCACATTTCAAATCTTTTGTCCTTTTATTGGTTTTTTTCCCTATATGTCATCAAATTAGTGCACATTTATTTTATAATTCAATGATGCAAGCAATTTGATTTCAGTAGATTTTTGTCATTGATCTTTGTTTGTGTTCAAAATCAATTCTGGGTTTTTGTCTTTTTTTGATTTTGTTAATCAATTATTATAAAAATCAGATTTTGTTGTTGTGTTCTTATGTAATTGATTATGGGTTGTGGACCTTCAAAGCAAACAAAATGTACTCATATTGATTCTTATTATTCCCCTGTACCCAGAAAAAATTCAAAGCATGTGGTTCATCCACCACAAAACAAAGATGATAAATACAATGTTGTTGGACTCAAATCCACAACCTTAGGTTCTGTTGATGAGAAATCACACTGCAACTATGGCAACAATGGTTTCATGAAGTTTTCCAATGACAACAAGGTCAGTGAAAGTGTCAGTTTCAAGACACAAAACAAGGATGTTGCTGAAGAAGCCAAGGCATGTTCTAATTTGATTGAGCAAAAGTTATCAAAAGCTATGATTTTTCCGAAAAGTTCTGCCATAACATCACCTTGTGAGCTTGAAACTATTAACACATGGGAACTAATGGAAGGCCTTGAAGATACAATAAACCCTTTAAGGTCACCAATTCATTTTAGGAGTTTCTCTTTTGATATTTGTAGTAATAGTAATCATGTTGCTGTTGAAATTGATCCACATAGGAATAGTAGTTTCATAGAGACTAGCTCTGCTTTATGCAAACCCTTTTGGCTTCAGGGTGAATTGAGATCGAATTTGAAGCCTGTTGCCTCGAATTTCGATGATCGTGTGATTTCCTCATTGTTCCACAATGGCAATGATGGTGTTCCTGTTATGGATTTTAAGGCTGAGAATGAGTTGGTGTTCTATTTCACAAGCCTGCGCGGTGTGCGAAAGACTTTTGAGGATTGCTGTCATGTGAGGGAGATTCTGAAAGGATTGCGAGTGAAGGTTGATGAGAGAGACCTATCGATGGATTCAGGCTTCAAGGAGGAGCTAAAGGAGCTACTCGGCGATGGCTTCGGTAAGGGAGGACTATTGCCCAAGGTGTTTTTAGGGAGAAACTACATTGGTGGAGTCGAGGAAATTCAGAAATTGAACGAGGAAGGGAGACTCGAGAAATTGTTAGATTGTTGCGAAAAGATCGATGACAATGATGCTGTCTGTGAGGCCTGTGGGGATATAAGGTTTGTGCCCTGTGAAACATGCAATGGAAGTTGTAAAATCTATTGTGAAGACAATGAAGAAGAAGAAGAAGCCGAAGATTGTGAGACGAGCCAATATGGATTCTGGCGTTGTCCTGATTGCAACGAAAACGGACTAATCCGGTGCCCGATATGCTGCCACTAGTCCCCTCTTCAATGGTGATAATTTAATTTAACAGAGGTACTTAAACCAGTTTTTGAGTTGTGTGTTCTTGGTATTTTGTTCATAGTTTTTATTGTACAGTGAAGTTTTTCTGTGCTCAACCATATTTAGAGAACAACAATGCAATAGAAGAATGAATAATATGTTCTAATCACTCCATTTTGGACATATAGTGCAGTTTAATGCATACTCTATACTTTTCATTTTTGTATGTTAGAAAACAGTGAAGGCTTGTATACAATTACCTTTCTTGCAAAACTAAGAAATGCAGAGAAAGTTATTACAATGTTATAGTAGCATTTACATTTGTATTATTTCAATTCATAATGTGTTTCTTCTCATTTACACAATTTCAAAGTTATAGCATATGTTACCGACTGATGTTGGTTCAAGTTATACATGATTGATTCCCCTTAAGTAAGGTCTCGGGTTTGAGTCTTGTGGATGAAAAAATACTCGCTAGGAGAGTTAGCCCCACATAACTGTAGATATTCCTGACTCAAACATGATTGCCTCCAATGCGAGGATACACGTGGGAAACCAAAAAAGTTATAGCATATGTTTAGCTATGATTACATTGAGGGCTTGAATGCTTCCTAGGCCTTGTAAAGTTGAACCTACCCTGAGTTAATTACATAATGCACTATGGTGCTGGTGTTTGTGGAATAAATCTGTTCATTTTTGTTTCTAATAGAATTTCAAATAATTTGTAGACACAAGTTTTTGCAAAGTTATTTTGCTGATTCTCTGCATTAAAGATTTAATGTAATTTTATTAACTGATCATTTTATTCAGCACTATACCACATTTTCATCGATGTGCAATCGTATTTGAGGCCGGAATATGGTTTTGAAAGTCTCTGCAACCACATTGTGGCTCCGTTGACTAGATTTTCCCACTATTTTTCGAAATTTCGGTAAACATGACATGAACCATTACTTAAAACTGAGTTACTAATAATCTCAGGATAAGTGGTGGACAAAATAATAGAAAATTAGCACATAAATATTTTCTGAGTTAAAGAAGTTTTAAAATGATGTAGCTTTAATTTAGTTATTTATTAGCTCTATTTAATGTTTAACTGTGTATGTTTCTTCAGTTATCCTCAAAACCATTTACATTTATAAGTTATTGCAATTTGAACCTTTGCATTAAATGTCTGATCTTTATATATACAAGAAAAATACCCTTCTTAGGGTGATGCATGTAGCAAGGTTCTAAATTGTGTTAACAATTATGATGATTGTGTGGATAGTGCAAAGTCACAAAAAATATAAAAAAAAAGTGACATTGATTTGTAGGCCATAATAGAAAATTGATAATTTTGACTATATACAATTTAAGGGACTTATTTATGTGAAATGACCTATCAATCCAAAGAATTTAGACTTCATGTGATGCCATTTACAAAAGAATGTGCCACTATGAAGAATTTTAATGATACAAATGATTTGTGACAAACAAGTTAGCTTTTTCTCCACCTATTTATCGGATGAGGATTACTTGTCTCCAACAGTATCTTATTCAATGTCTCAATCTAATTACATGTTGATATGTGAATAAAAAAAATTACTTTTATTGATTTGTGACAGAGAATGAAACATTTTTCAGAATATGTGATATTTGTCCCCTACTTGTCACCTTTTGATTCATCTTCATGTGTTCTTGTAGTAAATGGGGCCTATAGGTGGAGGCAAGAAAATCTCAATAAAGGCTACAAAAGTACCTTATTGTATCACACTAAATAAAGACTATAGTCATATTTGACTTGATATATAATTCATCATGGTATTATTATTTTTATGGTAGACAATCCAGCATGATATTAACTTATTAAAACTATATACATTTATTTTGTTTCATTTTAAAGACAAAATCACTTTAGATAAAATTTCTTCAAAATTATAATTAGTTCATGACATTGGTATAAGATAAAAAATATTATTTGTGCAACTAGAGTTCTTATCTAACAAGGATACCTTTCACTCATGAAAAAGAAAAAATGACAATAAGAGACATTAAATTCATGTCTTTTTTAAAAAGTAAACACTGTTGATATCAACAATATATGTATAAATAATGTTGTTAGTTAAGAAAGATTAGAATTTGATGTGGACATTCGTTAGGACTCAAGCACATGAGAAAAGTTCAACCTAAAAGACTAATCTATTAAGTGAGAGAGTCTTATGGCTTAAGTACCATATTGAGTTTACCATTCTACTTTGGGACTCCTAACATTGCCGCCCCCTTTAAGGGTCAACGTCCACGGCGGCTTTTACTCTATCGACATTAACCCGATGATAGTCCTTTCTCTTTTGGCTACTTTACTCATATATCAGTATGCGGTAATATACTTTAGTTCAGCCTATAGGTAGCCCTTTCCGTAAAACAACTCTCAATGAAAATACCAATTGTTAGGACTTAAACACATGAGTAGAGCTCAACTCAAAAGACTAGTCAATTAGGTGGGAGAGCCTCGTGACTTAAGTATCATATTGAGTTTGTCATTCTACTCAATATGAGATTCCTAACAACACCATAAAGGGTATGTAAATTGCGGTGAAAGGCTTTGAACTTGTGATCTCTTAATCTTTAAGCAATAATCTTATCGTTTGACGAGACACAAACTTGCACAAGACGAGATCCACACAGCCCATAAAGCAAACCAAGGCTCGGAATCTTGTCTAAATTGGAGGTAGAAAGAAAGGCATCAAGGTAACTTTTCATGAGAAAACTTGCACAAATATGGTCATATTTTCACGTTTGCATGTATCAAAAGTCAAAGAACAATGAGTTAAAACAAATTTCAAATCATGTAAAATTGTGACAATGTAACATACAACTTCCTAATATGGCAAAAATAAAAATAAAGGGACTATAAGCTGGTATGGCAAGAAGCCAAAAAGTAGTAGTTGGTTGTAAAGATAACAAAATAATAATTAGTTTTCAATGAGAATAAATAGTAGTTGGCAGAGAATAAGTTGCACCATTAAAATATTGGAAACTAGTAGTTTACATGTTATTATGTAAACTGTAGACTACTTATATTTCTATGGTGTAATATCTATTCACCATAGATTTGTATAGAGTCAGTACATTATCTACTATTCATTTGTATTATAATTTTTTCTTTAAAATTAACGATGATCAAACATGAATAGTGAGTGATACAATAATAGTGTATAAAACTCATACACTTTATGTACATACAATCTTTTATCATATTTTTATGGTAACAACCATAAGACATTAATTATATTGCCTCACCTAAAGAAAGCAAGGAATGAATATCCATTTCAAACCTACATTTTCAAGGTATTAAGTCAGTGACTGTGCTATGCACAATGCATGGTAAATGTCCACTTTCTTTGGATACAGATCTTCTTCAATACCGAAGAGTTTAGTACTAAGTCCAAATTCTGACATGTGTCGCCAAACAAATTTAAGGGTGCAATATTTTTATTATTTTAGAGTTTAGATTATTTTTATTTTCTCTCTCTCTCATTTCAGTATTAGAAATGAACCCAGTACCCGATGTCATTGTTGTCGAATAAATTATTATATTAAGGAAAATGAAAAGAATTTTTGTATTTGAGAGTAAGAAACTTACATAAGGAAATATGTACTAGCTAAGGAAGGTTAGTATATAATAGAAGGTTGTAACTACTACTAACAAATGAAACTAACTTGCTAACAAACTTTGGCAAACTATATTAACCACTATGGTAATAATTATTTCACCAATGAATTAACATGTTTATACAACAATAAACTTAATACTTACAACTAGAAATTGAACTCAATACCATGTGCTCCAAGACCAATTTTAATGAACATGTTGGACAACTAATTAGACCCTATTTTAATCAACATTAAGAAGCATCATACTAGAAGACAATTCACCAGAAAATGTTAGACAATTGCTTATATTTGTTGATTAAAATACAATTCTCTCATTTTTGGTAGTGAACTGCAAATTGGTTTTCTCGTACCAATTTCTGATTCTTTTGCGAACTGATTTCCTGTAAGGAATGAACCAAATTTTTACCTACAATTTAAGTAAAAGAAAAGAAGAAGAATTGAAATTGTACACTCACTTACATCAATGATTTATAGCAAACAAGAATTTTTTTATCCTTATGTATTTCTCCTATGTGAAACAAAAGTTGATTCAAACCTATAAGAAAGAACACTAGAAATGACTAACAACTATACATAGACCTATAGAAATCCTACTGAATATACCCCTAACATACTCGTATTTGACAAGGTAACATAGCACATACTAAGTATCTACACTCCTATCAAATAGAACTACATATCAAGTAACTATGAATTTGTCTGTGTGTAACAACCACACATGTAAGACATAATTTTTCACTCTTTTTTTTCCCCACCTAAATCAGCTGCAAGTTTAGCTTCACAAGTTTGTTGAACCTTCTATTCTAAATTGCGGTTGTGGTCACGGTTGTGGTTACTGAAAAGCGACAATTGCGATGTGAATTATTTTATAATTAAAAAATATTGTTTAATTCGACGCAACCTAATGTATTCCAAATGCAGTCTAATGTGGTCGTATTGCAATCTAATGCAGTTGTGTTGTAGTTGCATCATTGTGATTCGGTCTCACACTGCAATTATAATATAATACAGTTGCAGCGGTCACCACAATCACAATATCACGATCGTATCACATAATACAATGTACAATTTAAATCACTAGTACTTGAGACCATGTGGGAGAGGAGAGTATTGGACTTTACTATGTAATAGCAGTAGTAGGCTTGAAACCATGTCTTTAACCCATAATTTCCACTCCATTCCACACCATCTACACTCACAAGAATCCTTATTTGATAAAAACCACATAAACATAAATTAACCATACCCCATGCTAAAATTCTATTTTCATGACTCTGAAAATTTATTTTCCCCCTTTTTACCCTATAAAAACCAATTGCAAATAGACCTTAAGAAGTGGAAAGAAATCAATCAACTCTAATCTCACCCATAAATTAAGGTAGAATCAATGGAATGGTACACTTTTCCACTCCATTTCATTCCATCCACTACTAAACTAGATAACTTACATTATGCTATGGATTGGTTTGGAGTAGATCAATCTCAATATACTTTATTGAGAAACTAAACCAACGATTCAATTCCAATATACTTTATTGAGGAAATACACCATAAATCTGACACCACATCTCAATCCAAAATTCGTACCTATGCCCTATTTCTTAACTGGAAGAACCCCTTGCCACTTGTTCTCTCTGCTTAGTTTGTTTCACCACAAACCAAGGACATTAGTACTATGTAAATCAAACCAAGCATCAATTTTCAAGCCTCCTTGATCTACAAGACTCTAGCTTCCAAGTTCCCCAAATCCTAACAAGTTCTTAGTACATTTTATGGATATGTGATTCATTTGAATATACTAGTACGAGGTATGATAAATTCATACGAGGTTAAATGAGATAAACATGTAACTGTATTGTTGATTTCAACAAATTTAGCTGTATCCATAGATGATACATGTTGAAAGTTATCAAACATATATCTTGAAGCTACCATTGTTTTGAAAATCTATTGTTTCTATGTTACTGCTAAGGTTAATTGTTTTTGTGATTGGAAATTTGTTTTTGAAACTAACGTGATTCATTGTGGTCGAATTGTTCAGCCTACAAGTTTTGCAAAAGAGCATAACATCATAATAAAATATAGAGTAAACTATATGCAATCCCATAATTTTTAGTAAAATTATATAAGTCAATATTTCTTTATTATTTTTTATTTATTAATTAGAATATAGTATAAGAATAATTTAAACAATATAATCTTAGAATTATTGATGCATATTGTAACGAATCAAAAATAATGAAAATACATTGACTCTTATACTATTTGATATTGTGTACACAATAATATATTATATTTTGTTTAATCTAATTACATTCATTACCCTTTTTGTTTAAAAGATAACATTATTTCTTGTGTTATAAGTAGTTACTAGTTAGTATAATATATATATATATATATATATATATATATATATAAATAGGGTTGATTTGTGTAGGTACAAAAAAGAGATGAATAATTTTTGTAATTTACTAATTAAAGCTCAAGGGATGTCGTTGTAATTTACTAGAAAATATAATGTTTACATAAATAAAAGTTGTGCTAAATATATAAAATTATTAAAATATGTACACTTTATTATATAAAAATACAATCTAATACTTAAGACATGTAAATAAAATGAACAATATAAAAATAAATTAGCTTTATATAAAGGGAAATACTATCTGCATGATACTGTTTTTTAATATTTTTTTATTAAACTATACGGAAAAGATTACAAAATACTATAATTAGGAGTGGAGATAGTACTCATAGTAGTGTCCAAAAATACACAAATTAAGCAAAAGATAATTTGAGCATGCTTCCTCTAGTAACTTTCCAAACGCTTTTTAACCGATAAAGAACAGACACACTTTTTGAGTATTTGGTGTCTCTATTTAAATATGAGAATAGGGATCTCTATCTCTATACTATATTATATAAGCAACCATCCAACATTAGATTAAATTACTTTCACATCAAACACTTTTAGTCTAAGCTTTTATATATTATATTGACATTATAAAACTTGAACTCAAAGTTGCCTACAAATCTTAAAACACATTAACATAATGTTCATGACAAAGCCTTCATTAATATTATTTTTTTTAGATTTGAACTTTTAGTAGCATCTTAATTTAATATAAGACCATGTAATTTCAACATTAAGTTCATTTTTGGATAATATCTTCATGAATCAATCTTATTAGAATCAGAAATATCGATAATATAGTTCTACTATTGATAAAGATTATTTCCATATATAAGACTGTAACTCAGATTTTCCTTAAGAAAAAACAATCATATATAACTTGAACTAATTAACCATTAATATAGTATCTCTATTTTAATTTTAAAGAAACAATTTCCGAACTTTAAGATAAATTTATATTTTCCACCTTACAAATTCTGCCATCAAACCTCTACAAAACTAAAATCATTAATTAAACTAATATAGAAATGAAAAACTGAAAAAAAACTCAACCATTGATATATTAATTTTAGCAGCCTATAAATGCGGCATGCATAAATGCATAACATAGCATCATAGCTAAAATACAAAGTCCTTAATTATATTTATTACAAAAACCTTTCTAACAAGTGCACTATACCTTCCATAATGGAGGTACTTACACACCTCAAACTTCACTCTAGCTACACTCTTATATATATAACCTTGAATATGAAATTAATATTAGGATATTTATTGAAACTTTCTTATTGGTTAATAAGGCTCCTAATGATAGAAGCCTCAGCACTATTAGAATCAATTGTGTTCAACAATTGAGACAACCGTTCACTTAAGTCATCAACCTCTCTGTGCAAGTTTCTTATGTAGTTGCATGTTTCTTGTAGGACCTTAGAGGCTGATACCTAAAAAACACAAAAAAAAGTAATGAGTTATTCAAACTATAAAGTCACTTTCTTATGAACATGTATATGATGTTGTGTCCTTTGTTGAGAAAGAACATGTGTTGAGTTGAAAATAGAGATTTGGTATGTCCATGAATGTTTAAAAATTTAAATGAAGCAAAAACAATAATAATAAATGTTTAACATTTTTAATTGATATGACATGTTTTCATTGTCCTGAGAAAATGTATGAAATATGATCTGAGATAGCAGATATTTGTTGGTTGTATTGAGTGAGAAAGGAAGAAGTATATATGTATTGAGTCCAACTCCTCTTCAATAATAGAGAAAAGTGCTATGTAAAATAAGACAAAAACAAAATGAAATGACAATTATATCTTTTTATTTACGCTTGTAATAACATTTTTATTCTTTAAACTAAATATAAAAAAATATATTTCTCTATTCAATAATGAAGAGGATCCTAACTCATGTATTAGAGTACAAGAAATAGTGATCAGTGACGCCAAATATTAATGAATAGTATATAGTACATTTATTACACCAAACATATTTATATGTACTATGAAATCCTATTCATAGACCAATATATACAGGAAGTTTCATTTCACCAATTGGTACAAATTAACCACATGACTATTATTATGGTGCAGAGAAAAAGAAACCTTTTTGTCTTTTGGGAATATTGAACAAAAGGAATCCAAAACAAAAACGTTGTATAAAAAACAATGCATTTAAAAGTTTTAAGATTTTAAATCTACGGTTTTTAATATAATATTTTCATTTTTTAAGTTCTTAGATAATGAAAATAGTATGGACTATGGACATTTTTTATTATGGTATCTGTTTATATTTCAAAGATAGCTACATGTATATATGTACTGGTCAAATGTAAACCATTAAACATCCATAGAGATATGAATAGATTATTGTATTGTTTGAAATTATGCCAATAATATATGGGGTCAAAATTTAGGACTATATCACTTCACTGTTTAATATTATTTACAATAATTATAATTGCATGAAACATGCCAATTTTTAGTTAACTTTTTCCTGCACCATCTCTTCCAAAACTTTACAGAAACAAAATCAAGCAATCACGTATCTCTCCTATTTTCACAAATATATACACTAGCCTACGTGAAAACTATATAATATATATATATATATATATATATATATTTGTATACTTGGTTTAGCCCAAGTAATGTTAACATACCACAACCACAATTGTGGCCACTATAATATGGTTTTGAAAATGTTCATAAACATATATAATATAATGTGAATCAAAATGTTGTTGAAATGAAATTAAGTTTAATGAACATAGTATAGAAGCATAATATTTATAATTAATATGTGTATGAAAATATAACCTTATCAGAGCGCCTGTGGTTAATCTCAGGAACAAGTTGACGCAACTTTGAAACAAGATCAATGATTTGATCATCAGATATTCTTGTTGACCCTGCTGATTGATGCCTTGACTTTCTGCTAGACATTTTCTCTAAACTTTAGTCTAATTAATTTTCTTATATATATATATATATTTTCAATGTTTACTTGATGCTTCAGTTGAGTTTAATATACAACCTCTAGCATAAAGAACGAAGAAGATTAAAGTGAAAGGAAATAATGGGTTTGGTTGGAAAATTTAGTAAGAAAAGGGAAGCTATATAGTAGAGGGAGAAGAAGAAAAAGAAGAGAAGCTAGGTATGCAAGAATGGAGAATAGGATAAGAGATATTATAAAGGGAGAAGAAGGACCACAAAGGAAAGGTGTGTGTGAGAGAGAGAGGGTGTAATAACAAAGACAGTGATGTTGGTAGTGAAGAAAACAATTGCAATGGGAATTAATCTCTTCCGGATACGTAATTATCATTTCTAACAAGTGTTATTCCCAAGAGTTAAACCCTTAAACTTTTAATATTTCTGATAATCTAGTAGGACCTATATCACTAAATCAGTTCGTTATTGGTATAGGTTAGATGTTTAATAAAAATGTTTTCCTATATAGTTCTATATCTTCACAACTAAAGAGTAGAAAGTTACCTTTTCTCTTCAATCTCTCTCACACCTTTTTTTTTCTTCAATCTCTGTCACTTTTTTCTCTTTGTTTTAACTCCTTTTTACTAAAGAGAGGCTAAATGTTTTTTAGTTACTACTAAATATATCTCCTCATCCTATGAGTAAGAAACTAATATATTTCGGAGTGTGTGTCTGTCTCTTCTAACAATGTCGTTCTCAAGAATTAAACTCTTGACATTTTAGTCTTTCTAAGAATCTAACAGATTTTACATTACTAAACTAACTCCTAATTAATTAATATGGGGCAAGTGTTTAATAAAAATGTTTTACTATAGTTCTATAAATTGGAACCACAATTGTGACCATAACATTATTATGATTCCTTGTATTTTACAATTTTATGCAATTAAGATAAGTGGAATGTAACCACAAATACAATTTAAAATAGAATGTATTATATGCACTGTCGTATAAAGATTTATATACATTTAGTATATCATTCACCATTCTTTTGTATTACTTTTTTAAAAAATCAATAATAATTAAACATAAATGGTGAATGATACAATAACAATATATAGAATTCATATACTATTGATGTATATATTTTTGTCTTTAAAATATTAGTTTATATAGAGAGAGAATATGTTTCTTCATTTGTGTGTTCCCAAATTGGGGTTTGATTTCAAGTGACTTAACAAGTTTATGTTTGCTTTTAAGCTAACAAAGTGGGCCTTCATGTACATGTCTATATAAGCAAGACCATGTGATCATAAGAAACTAATAAAATAATTTAAGGGGAATACTAACGATTACACTTTGTACATTGTATAATGGGAAAATAAATTGTTTTGAAAATTGAGATTTTAACTGAGAAGTGTTGGGTTTAGTTTTCAATATTAAATTTATTTTCTTTACATCTTAAATAATATGACACTTATTAAGACAACCCACAATTTATTTAATTTAATATTAAAATCATTTTCTTTATCGCTTCAATATTTCCGGCGAAATTATTAAGTATTCCCTTGCTTCATATATTTATATAATACTATGTGATAAATATTATAGTATTTAATAATAGAGATTAAAATATATGTGTTGTTAGTGTAAAATATTTATTTTACACAGTTAGTGTATTACATATTATTTATATATTATTTTTATTTAAAAATTAATAATTATAAACATATGAATGATAGTGAAATTTCTTAGGGATAATATTTTCTATAGACGATAATATAACTTAAAAAGTAATATAGTGTATATTCAGTAATTAATAGAATAAATTATAATAAATTATGTGTTAGTAAAATTACACAAATTATCTCTCGTTTTTTATATTTATGTAAACCATGTTTGATTCTTCATTATTTTTTGTATCGTTACAATATAGTATAAGAGTGATTTAAATATATCCTTATAATTATTAGTGCAGTTTGTAACAAACCAAAAAATAATAAATAAATATTGACTTTTATACTATTAAAACTTGTTTACATGATTTACCATATTTTATTCAACATAATTACAGTTATCATTATTTGTTGCTTAAAAGATCACATTATCCATTCTGCAGAGGTAATTAGTATAATTATGTAGATAAATTAGGATAGTTTCACTGATGTTTGTAAGAAAAAAGATGGGACTTGACGATATTAATGTATTCTTGCTTCAATTCGTTGATGATGCAATCCTGATTGGTGACTGCTCCGAGCAAAACATTTTGGCCATTAAAAGCATCCTAAGATTATTTGAATTGTGTTCTGATCTTCAAATTATCTTCACCAAAAGTAAATTCATGGAACTAAATGTTATGGAGGATCATCTTAATAGATTGGCCAATTTCCTGCATTGTAATGTTACTTCACATTCCTTCTCTTACTTAGGAATCCCGGTGGGTGTCAATCACCGAAGGCGTAACACTTGGAAGCCTCTCATCAGAAGAACCCACACTAGACTTTCCTATTGAAAAATGAATCAGACTTCCTTCAATGGGCAAGTTATCTTGATCAACACAATCTTATCTGCTCTTCTTGTGTACTATTTATCTTTCTATAAAGCTCTTCTTATCGTCGTTCACTCTTTTCAAAAAAATGAAAGGGATTTTATGTGGGGAGGGGCTGATAGCAAAAGGAAGATTAACTTAGTTAAATGAGATAAGGTGTGCAAAGATAAGTCTCAAGGAGGGTTAGGAATTAAAGATATCCGCTTATTCAATCTTGCTCTCTTATGGAAATGGGAATGTCATCTTCTTACTAAGAGAGACAATTTTTGGTGTAGAGTGTTGAGATCTAAATATGGTCGAATATCTCTAATTACTTGAGGGATGGGATAAAACCTCCTCTTTAAAAATATTTCCTTGGGATAGGGATCTTGGTAATCTTAGAGTTCCGTTAACAACCATTGGTTCTGGAAAGGCATTGCGCATAGAGTTGGGGATGAGACTACTACTAGATTTTGGCATGATAAATAACTTGGGTTTGCGAGCCTTCTCTCTAGGTTTAGGAGAGTTTATAACCTAACCTTGTTTAAGGATATGAATGTTAATGAGTTTAGGAGTTGGACGAAGAAAAAAATGAGAGTGAACCTAACTTGGAGAAAATATATTTTTAATTGGGAACTTGAACTAACTGATATTTTTTTGTAGGAAGTTCAATAGTATGTTTTACAGGAAAACATATATGATTCATGGGAGTGGTAACATGACAAAACCAAGTTATAGTCAGTCAAATCAACGTACAAACTTCTTAATCAATCCGTCTAGCAACAAGAACATAATAATCATCATCTTCACTTACTTTGGAACTCAAAAGCACATTTGAAGGTCAATACATTTTCATGAAGACTTTTGCAGGACAAACTGCCAATCAGGGAAGTAGTGCTTAGGATGAGAATATCTTTATTACATGGATGAGGACCTTTGTGTATCTTCTACAACAAGCATTCTGAGTCTACCCAACACCTGTTCTCTTCTTGCCACCACTCTTATTCAATTTGACAACTACTTTATAATTGGCTAGGCATCAACATCGCTCTTCCACTTGACCCTATACACAAGTTCACTACTCACATGGGCATGGCGAACATAAGAAATGTTGGAAACACTAGAGCATCATCTGGTTATCTATAATATGAGCTATTTGGTTATCTCGGGATGATGCTATTTTTAATCGCTACAGCCTTCTCTTCAGCAAAGTTTTAAACCGTGATGGTAAAATCTTGGCTATGGATCAATGGGAAGAGGAGCAAAGTCCCAATATCGTATTCCAATTGGGTTACAAATCATGTATAATGTATTTCATAATTGTTCTGTATTTTCCTTTAATTATTTTCACACCCTTGTACTAACTTTACACTTTTAGTATGATTAATAATATTAATACTTTTGCTGAGAAAAAAAAAGATACCATTAGTTATACAAAAAAAAATTAATTTAAGGAATATATAGCTTTGCTCTAAATTGTGATTACGGCCAGTTTCATTTATCAATTAATAAGAAGGAGAGAAAATGCAACCAATGTACCATAATCACAAAAAAGAAAGTAATTGTGGACTCCTCCAATAGAAACATAGAGATTGCAATTATAGATTTGGACCACAATTTAAAACCATCTTAACAATCACACAAAATCAGGCAAACATCCATGACAATTTCTCTTTAACATGTTTAAAGGAAAATGTTTATGTCACATTAGTTTTGCTACTTCTAGTTTTCATACTTATTCTATAGCCGTTGATATAAAAAATATATTTTTGAAGTCAAAAACTTTGATCAATAATTATAAAACATGTGTGGAGAATAATACTAACTTATCAAATTAATATAAAAATATGAATAATCCAAATTTAATTGTTGTCCACTCTTGTAAGGGACACAACTACGTGAGGGAAGACCCAATCTTCCAATGTGTGTAGCATGAGGTCTAGCACATGCTATTTCCATGGCTCCCACGACATGCCATATGTCATGTTTTGAGAATCAATATTAATATAATGAAAGAAAGAGATTTTAAGAATCGAATAGGGATCAGCTGTCCCACTTTTCTGTGTCCCATTGTGTCACAGTCTAATGAAAATTTGGCACATACTAGAAAAGAAAATTAAAAAAAATATAACATCACATTTTTATGTGATTTAGTGAGATATGATTGGCTTGGGACATGGGAATAGGAAGATTTCGGGATAGAAGATCCTGGTTCTTCAAGAATCAAAATGAGATTGTGAATTCATGGTTTTATGAAGCATCATCACGTGCATCTATGGAAATTGAATGACCCCAAAGGAACTTGGAGGGACCTCTTTTACAATACCCATCTATGTCTATCTATTATTGTCTATGGTGTTGTATGTATTGTACTATTATATTTATATAGCTCACTAACTTGTGATCAATGCCCACTTAACCAAAGTTTATTAACTTCCCTTCCTCACCCTCAACTACCAAATCCAAACAAAATGCCATAGAGAATAGAATGTCCATCAATTAATGTTTCCTACCTACTAATTAATACTTTAATAATCGATAGGATGCAAATTTTATAGATTACCTCTAGCTAGTACAATATAATTTAGAATTAATGTCTACTCTTTTGGCAATTATCAAGTGATTTTGAAATAAATGTATTATGGAGAAAGCTGAAACAACTATTATTGTAGAAAAAATTGTAGAATCACACCTTAGATATTTTGGATATGTGTAGTGTAGACTGATAGAAGTCATATAAAGAGAGTAAATTAAATAGATGTTAGTCCAATTCCTAGAGGAATGTGAAGGTCAAGAATAACCATAGATTAAATAATTAAGAAAGACTTAGAGATTAATGGTTCATCGATGAACAATATAAATTTCTGAAAGAGTATTATGGTATCGTTCGATCCATATAATCGACTTCACCTAATAAGATTAAGGCTTGATTATTGTTGTATATTTTTAATGACTTTTAATCTTTCTAACCTGTTGGATAAAGATCAAACGACTTATATTTAAAATAGTGTTAATACTATATTGTTGAATTTAACTCATTCAATTCTTTTCATTGGAGGATTATGATCTACCAAGTCATTAAAGTTATCATTTTAAAAGTTTCATTCCATATTTAATATGGAGTAATGTTATTTCAACTACAAAATAAATTTTGAATCATGATTCTAATATAAAGTTGACTTGCATGAAAAACCTCTGGTAGAGAGATAATAAAAGTTTGAAATATGTTGTTATATTGGCAATATAAATAAATAGAGGGTCAAAATAGGTCACGTCTCTTGTGGGTGTACGGTTGAAAGAGAAAACGATATATATACTAATAGTGTAACATATTTTTACATTGTTATTATATCATCTATCATTTATATTTGATCACTATTGATTGTGTATAAATCTTTACACTAACAGTAAATAAATATTACACTAAAAACTTATATAATTTAAGATATATACCTTTAAATAGGCTTTCAATTAGACAATACTTAATTTTATGATAAAATTTGTGATGGGTGTCCAAACCTGTATAACTTTGCCTATCTCTACATTTTATTGTGATCGATAAGGGTTACATACATTTTAAGCATATACTTTAAGTTATATTGGACAAGAAAAAATTTGTTAATTCGATGGGTTCTTGGGGTGGGATCATATGTTATTTTGATAATTTTCAAGATTTGTTAAGAGAAGCCCTACTTGTGGAAAATTTACGTGACAAATGACGTTGGAATTTTGATCATGTTGGTGAATTTTCGTGCAAATCTACATATCAATGGCTTCAACATTAATTCATCTTTGGAAGATGCTAATGATTCTAAAAATATGAATGCTTTTCGTTACATTTGGAAGGTAAAGAATTATATAGCTACAAAGGTAATTGGTTTTATTTGGCAATTGTTGATGAGTACGTCACCAACTAAGGATGATTTGGTGGTTAGAAATATTGATGTTGATCCTCTATGACCCTTTTTGTTTGTTGGCCAATGAGTCATGCTACTATATATTCTTTGAATATACACTCCATAAGTGTGTGGCATCGTGTATTTGCTTGGTTAAATTTGATGTTGCTTGCTCAAATTTATGATAGAGCCAGATTCTTTGTGGAATTTTGTACACTATTTGGTGGCAAGAAAATGTGCTAGTTTGGGTGTTTGATATGGATTGTTGTGACTTTGTCATTATGGTTACTTTGTAAGGATATTATATTTCAGAAGGGGGTTAGGAACCTCTCCATTAATGGGGAGAGAAGTACATCAAAAATAAAGGAAAAAAATATTGTAATATAATATTTTTATCCCTTAAAATATAATGATGTGATATTTTTCTCTTTGAAATTAAGTACAAAATTAATAACTTATCTCTCTATTAATGGAGAGGGTATTTTGGTGGAGTGGGTATGTAATGGATATAATTCAAGTAAGATTTTGGTTTAATAGCTTTTGTAATTTGTTGGTCTCATCAACAATGGGGTGTTTGTGTTTAAATTTTATGTGAAACCTTGTATTCTATGTAATATATTTGAATTGTATAAAAAAAAGACTAATGTATATACCCTATTTTTATAATTTGAATGAGTTGGTTATTTTCTTAAAAACTAAAAGTGTCCAATATGAGTTAAGATTTGTCCCTAACTCGACCCTAACCATTGACAGGGTTAATTTTTGAAACTAGAGAATCAATGATATTTTTGACTAAAGAGATGTCATTATTCTATACATAATTGAATATAGACATGTACAAAGACAATAAGTGATTGACCATGAGATAGGTCAGATCGGATCATATTTGTCCCCTATTCGGCCATGAGTTTTATTACATGAGTCTAATTTTTAAACATAAATCTGACTATAGACCCAATAAAACCTCATCCTATTTATACTCGACCATGATCGAATCAAACTGGGTGAGTGGGTAGGATCAGATCATCCTCACCCTACCCAACCGTACTATACGATATGAGAAGCATATTCCCCCTTTGAATGTGTCCAAGTAAAATATATCACAACATTGTTTTCAACCTTTATGATCAAAATGGGTTATCTACATGACATGACCCTATAGCAGAGTGTAGACTACTTATATAACCGACAAGAAGTTGGAAGTTAGAATTCTGTTGGAATCCATGATGAAAGAATCAAACTTTATAAGCTTTGGCTTGACTCTTTTCACTATGATATGTGCAAAATTCAAGAAATTATTATATGATTTATTAAAATTAAAATTAGATAACTTATTATAATTAATTAAAATTAGATAAGTTTATTATAAATCAATCATAAAGGTTTAGTTGAAATTATTAATCTTAGACCACGTAATACTTTCTAGTGAAATCCTGTAGTTCAATACTTTAATTTGAAGGGAACTCTCCTTTTTAATTTGCATGCCTTAAAAAGTATAATTAATGAATGTCACGCTTAATTACTTTTGATCATTTTACAAAACCTAATTATAAGTCATTTTTCTTCTTATTAGAGAGCTAATTATACGCGATTAAGCGAAGTGCTTTTGGATATTCGACAATTAGTTAAAATTTGCCTTAATGCATATGTGTACTCTTTTTCTTCTTAAAATAATTCATGCATTATTTTTCTTCTTAAAATAATTCATACATTATTTTTCTTCTTAAAATGATGCATCCTTCTTGGAATTTAATATTAGGAATGATCTACTATACACTATTATTATTTTATATGTAATGTTATAGGGTGTTCAATAAAATTACTGACCCTTTATAAATATTAGATACATATATTAAATAATAATTTAAATGTCTAACATATGTACGATATAGTTGGTACATATCATGTAAGCCTTGAGAAATATGTTGTATATCTTGAAAAAGATTAGTCTTGTTTGATATAGACGGAAAACACTTTAATACTTCTAAAGATATATTTTACCTTTTTGAGTAAGGAACTTAGTCCTTTTGGAGTTTGTGCTTGTTCCTTCTAACAATTGTCGCTCATAGGAATCGAAACATTAACTATGTGAATCCAATGATGTTTTATACCACTATATCAATGTCTTGTTGGTAAAAACCTGATCTTTGAATTTTATTTTATTTTTTACTAATGATCTAAGGTATGAACACACCCTCTTTGTGATGTACAATTAAACTTTTGGTTGATATAAAGTCTAAGGTGTGGGTATAGCGGATTTGGTGGAACTAAATTAAAGTTGTCCTTGAACTCAATATGATAGCAAATCATTGTCTTTCGTTGACCTAACTTTCTGGTTTTTCACCAATGAATCTAAATTTGTTATCATTAACTTCCTCCTCAAACGAGAATTCAGGATAATAATATAGTAAAATGTGAAAGGACCAACTTTTATGTTTTTTGTGTTTGTTTGATACGTTGTTTTCTAAAAAAATATAATTTTCATTTCACCTATTTTCGTATATGTTATATTCTTGTTGAAGTATTATTTTAAATGTTATATTTAGTGATTTAAATTGTAATTGCGATTAAGATTGTGGTTAGGTTGCCTTTAAGACAATAAAATATAATATTATTGTAAAGACTCTTAAAACTACAATATTATAATTGTGGAATAAAATTTAAAATACTAATATTTTTTGATCGGCAAAAGGAAAGATTTTATTAAGAGAGGAAATAATTACAAGAGAGAAAGAAGCTGAAAAAAAAAAAAAAAACTAAAAGTCATTACAACATAAGACAAAAAATAGGGTTTGCTATCCAGTCCGAAAAAGAGAAATGATCTTTACCCTTCTTCCCATTGATCCAAAGCCAAGAAGTAACCCTAGCAGCCTCAAAAAATTTCTCGAGAGAGGGTTGCACTGAATTAAATATAAAGTCATTCCTAGACCTCCAAATAGCCCAAATAGTAGCGAGCCAAATGACATTCCAATAATTCAAACAACGCATGTGTGGTATCATGCCCATGTGATTAGTGAAATGATGGATGGGCTGAAGAGGAAGAGTTATGTGAATATTCAACCAATTATACAGAAGCTGTCAAACTGAATAAGTGAAGTTACATGAGGAAAAAAGATGTTGAGAAGTTTCAGCTTGGTCGTTGCAAAATGGACATAAGATTCCCGCTCCAGATGCAATAGAGACTCCCCTCTTGAGAAGAGCATGAACAGTGGGGATCCGATCCTGGAAAAGTCTCCACGCGAAAGCTTTTACTTTTAAGGGAGCTTTTGACTTCCAAAGCATACAAAGATGGTTAATATCACTAGTCGAAGGTTTTTTTTTTGATAAGCAAAAGTATATTAAAAACAAGCACAAGGGGTGCCAACCCAATTACATCTTACAAAGAAGAAGAATACAGGTATAAGGATCAATACACCATTGTGCAAAAGTAAAGGAAAAAGATCCCAAATATTTGGAAATCCACAACCAAGATCTAATTTGGATCAAGTCCATGATCTGAATATAACTAATATTTCCCCCCTAAAGATGATGTCATTTCTCAACTTCTAAATAGACCAGACTACAACAAACCACATCATTCTCCAAACAGCTTTCCCTTTTAAAATCCTACACAGA
Source organism: Lupinus angustifolius (assembly GCF_001865875.1). Classification (NCBI taxonomy): domain Eukaryota; kingdom Viridiplantae; phylum Streptophyta; class Magnoliopsida; order Fabales; family Fabaceae; genus Lupinus; species Lupinus angustifolius. The sequence goes on from NC_032016.1 coordinate 10,749,308, forward strand.
GATTCATGCATCTTAAATGATTCCAAAACTGTATTCGGTAATGTTATTTGAATTTGAAGCCATGAATAGAAACCTTTCCACACATTATAAACAAAAGGACAAGAAAGAAAAAGATGATCTATATGTTCATCATGTAACAGACATAAAGCGCACATCAGATCATCCCCCCCCACTATATGTCTCTTATGAAGCTCAGTTTTTGTTGCAACCCTTCCTCTAATAACTTTCCAAATTAAGCAACAAACTTTTGAAGGAGCACAATTAATCCAACATAAATTAAGAATATTACCTAGCTCCACCATGACTGGACTCAACTGAGCTAAATAAGCAGAATTCACCACATAGCAACCTGATTTGTCAAGGTTCCACCTCCATCTATCATCAACACCACTTTTGCAAGAATGATTCTGGATAAGGTCATAAAGGCTTCTTACTGCTTCTTCCTCCCATGGAAACAAGGTCCTCCTCCATTGAACGTTCCAATTCCACACCTCATTGATCGATGTCCCATAATCAGCAACCAAAGCATCCTTCTCCTTAGCAAGCAGAAATAATCTCGGAAAAGTATCTCTAAGGGTTTGATGGCCAAACCAAATATCCTGCCAAAAACGAGTGTGTAATCCATCACCAATTTCTTTCCAAAGATTATCATCCAACCAATTGGAATCACTATTCGACCCCGAACCAATTTTCACCAAATCCCTCCACCATCTTGACGCCGATGGAATAGAGTTAAAGACCCCATTAGTGCCATACTTAGAGTCAATCACTCTAACCCACAGAGCATCAGAATCCACAAGTCTTCTCCATTTCCATTTTCCCAACAGAGCATCATTAAATCGAGAAAGATCCTTGACACCTAGCCCCCCAAGCCTTTTGGGCTTACACACTTCAGACCAAGCAACCCAAGGAATACCTCTACCTCCACTATTTTTATTCCAAAGAAAGTTTCTCTGAAGAGAAATCAATTTCGAAACAACCTTCTTCGGAGCCTTAAAAATCAATAACATGTATGTAGGCATATTCACAAGCACCGAATTAATGAGAACAATTCTACCACCAAAAGAAATATGCTTGCATTTCCATCCTGCCAGTCTGTTGGAAACCTTCTCAATAACACTCTGCCACGATGAATAGTTACTCGGGTTAGCCCCAACTGGAATTCCCAGATACATAAAAGGAATGGAACCAATTCTACACGACAAGAATGTAGAAGCAGCTGAAAGAAGACTATCTGCAACCCGAATACCAATCAGAGAGCTTTTGTTAAAATTAACCTTCA
>NC_032016.1:10750689-10751079 GCF_001865875.1 Lupinus angustifolius
CATCCTCATCCTCATCCTCATCCTCTTCCTCATCCTCATCCTCATCCTCCTTCTCATCCCATCCTTATACTCATCCTCATCCACATTCTCATCCTCATCCTATCTACATCCTCATCCTCTTCCTCATCCTCATCCTCATTTTATCATCCTCCTCATCCTCATCCTATGTCATTCCAATTCTCGTCCTCATCCTTTCCTATTCCTATTCCTCATCCTCATCCTCATCCTCATCCTCATTCTACTCCTCATCCTATCCTCATCCTCATTCTCGTCCTCATCCTATCCTCATCCTCATCCTAATTGACATCATATCCTCAACCTTATTCTCGTCCTAATCCTTTCCTCATCCTCATCGTAACCTCATCCTCTTCCAAATCCTCATCCTCTTCC
>NC_032016.1:10751179-10751441 GCF_001865875.1 Lupinus angustifolius
CATCCTCAACCTCTTCCTCATCCCCATCCTATCCTCATCCTCATCCTCATCCCCATCCCCATCCTATCCTCATCCTCGTCCTCATTCTCGTCTTCATCCTATCCACTTCCTCATCCTCATCCTATCCTCATTCTCATTCTCGTCCTCCTCCTATCCTCCTCCTCACCCTCATTCTCGTGCTAATCCTATCCTGATCCTGATCCTCATCCTTATTCTCGTCCTCAACGTATCCTCATCCTCATCCTCATTCTCGTCCTCAACC
>NC_032016.1:10751541-10848891 GCF_001865875.1 Lupinus angustifolius
TGGTTTTTCTCATGGCAGGCTTCCTTTTAATTATCTTGGTGTCCCCCTTTTTCAAGGGAAGCCAAGGAAGATCCACCTCCAAGCAATTGCTGATAGAATTATCCTTAAGTTAGCCACATGGAAAGGCTCCTTACTGTCTATCATGGGAAGAGTAGAACTGGTCAAGTCCATCATCCTGAGTATGCTCACCTACAGCTTTCACATATACTCTTGGCCCTCCACCTTGCTGCAGAAATTGGATCAGTGCATTAGAAACTTTATTTGGTCAGGAGACACAAGCTTAAGGAAAATTGTTACTGTGTCCTGGCAAAAGGTCTGCTCTCCCTCTAGTTCTGGTGGCCTTGGTCTTAGGTCCATCAAGGCAATGAATCAGGCTGCTTTGCTCAAGCTTGCCTGGGAAATGTCTTCATCCAACCAGGAGTGGGCTATCCTCTACAGGCATAGGTTTGGGAGAGGCTCCTCCCCTTCTCAGAGATATTTTAAATCTTCCATATGGCCTGGCATCAAAAGCAATTGGCACTCAGCTTGGTCTAATTCTATCTGGTTGGTTGGAGAAGGGAAGTGTATTAACTTCTGGTTGGATAACTGGTTGGGCTCTCCTCTGGTGGATTCTCTTGGCATTCCTGAGGAGTTCCATAGTTCTCTCCTATCCAAGATAGCTGACTTTACTCAAGACAGCAAATGGACAATTCCAAGGATCATTCATGATCGTTTTCCTCAGATTGCTTCTAGCATTGCTGACACATTTATCACTGATAAGGATGATCAATTGGTGTGGCAGGGCACTATGGATGGATCTTTGTCTCTCCAGGCTGCTTATAATCATATTAGGCCTAGTGTGAATCATATGTCCTGGTGTAGAAGTATCTGGTCTGATTCAATTCCTCCATCCAAGTCCTTCACTACTTGGAGGTTGTTCCATAGGAAAATGCCCACGGATGAGAATTTACAACAGAGAGGGTGCTCCCTGGCTTCAAGATGCAACCTCTGCAAACTCAGCTGTGAAACTTCTGATCATTTGTTTCTCCTTTGTCCTTTTTCAGTTGATCTTTGGCATTGGATTGGTGGTTCCTTTCACATCCAAATTGACAACTCCTCTTTAGCTGCAATCTTGGCTGCCTGCAATCTTCATTGGAGTCCTCAAATCAAAAGTGTGCTTGCTGCTGCAATTGTTTATACTGTGAACACAATTTGGCATTGCAGGAACTTGTGCAGGTTCCAGGATTCTTGGACTACTTTGGCTAAGGCAAAAGCCAGAATGAAAATGGGCATATCTTTGTCGGGGAACCTCTCCAAGTTGTGTGCCAATAGTTCTCAACATGATTTCAGTATCCTAAGAAGTCTCAATATTACTCCTCACTACCCTGCTGCCCCTGCCATCTCTGAGGTCCTCTGGTGTACCCCCTTGCCTGGTTGGATCAAAATTAATTCAGATGGAGCTGCTCATGGCGCCCCTGGCCATGCTGGAGGGGGTGCCATCTTCAGGGACAGCCAGGGTGCTTTCCTGGGCTCCTTTGCTTCTTATCTAAACATTAATGACTCTTTATATGCTGAACTCAGGGCTGCTATCTTAGCAATTCAGATTGCTCACAATCATGGTTGGTCCAAAGTTTGGCTTGAGTGTGATTCCACAAATGTTGTTGACATGTTTAATGGGAAATTCAGTGTCCCTTGGAAGCTTCTCAATCAGTGGCAGCTATGCAAAAGACAGGTTTCATCCATGGAGTTTAAGATATCTCATATATATAGGGAAGGGAACACTTGTGCTGATAAATTAGCTTCTTTTGCAATTTGTTCTAGAATGTATACTTGGTGGGATGCTTTGCCTAGTTTCCTTTTGATTGAGTTCAATAGGAATAGGTTGTTTCTTCCTAACTATAGATTTAGGAACATGTAACCTCTTCTTCTTCAATATATTGGGGTGTTCCACCCAGCTTTAAAAAAAAAAACTTATAAAGATCATATGCTGTCTAATATATTTGTGTGTTGAAGTTGGAAAAAAAAAAAAAAAAGATTACAAACCCTAGCATACCCATTGGCCTAAGTACCCATAAGGTTTCTATTTGGTGCTTATATCTGGTGCACATTACAACAAGGGACTTGAGTCTAATATATAACATTGATGTCTACTCTATTCTAATACTAGGCAATGTAAGACTTCATATAATCTCATTACATTTCTAATTTCTTGGTTTTGTCAATTCACAAGTAATACTTGCTTTATAAAAAATTGGGATTTTACTTGTTTTATCATATGTTTGCCTTATAAGCCAGTGGGAACAAGATATTAATAGGTTCTTTCAGTTTGCTCATTTTAATTTTCACAGTATTTCAAGTTTGAAAATGAATTTAATATTAAAGCAATTCTGCAGATTGCAAAAAACCAAAATTTTCTAATGGTATATAACAAAAAATTATGATATTGTTTCCAAAGAATTATGTTGCGATAAATTTAAAAATGATGCGTTACCTAGTTGGGAAGAATGAAGGTTATTGATGGATCTTGTTTCTTACCATTAGTTGACTTCCATTATAAATAGAGGTGTTTGGTCAAAACTTTAATTCATGTTCCTCATTCATTTTTGAACTATAATCATCGAAATGATAAAAGAATGATATAAGTTTTAGGAAAGAATAAAAAAATATGCATGAGTCTCTAAAAAACATGCATGAGACTCAAAACTTCCTACAAAATAAAGGTCCAAACACTCGAGCATGATCACCCTCATTATTATAATAGTGTCTTGAATTGGTTAATTGATGATGAAAGACACAATGAGGGTGACTATTCAAGACCTAATGTTATTGTGAAAGAGTGCTATATGTAGGTTTCCTACTAGGATCTACATATATTGTTTAACATTTAGGTGAGTGTTCGTAGAAAATTATGGAGAACTTTAAGTAAATTATGTTACTATAAGCTCCCATTAAGAGTTATAATCTTTTGACTCATTACTTTGGGGGAGGATTTATATAGAAAGTTAGTCAGAACCTTAGAATAATATTGCAACATAAGCCAAGAGGTAGGAAACATTAAGGTTGACACTTATTTGCATTCTTTTGTGTCTTGGTGTTTGCCTTAGATTAAAATAAACTATATTCCCCTCTAGGGAAGCCAAGGGCTTCCTTAAGATCTGAAGAAAGGTTAAATTTATGGAGGAGATCATGATAGAGATTATAATAAAAATAAAATTTATCTACCTAAGTGGTTAGGGTAAGAATTAATTTTATAAACTTAAGATTATTATTTGCAAACAGAAAGGAGATTTATACGAAATTCAGGAAGTCTTAGCGAAGGAAAATTGAATATGTCAAATCTCTTTAGAATAATTTTGATGATGTTATGATTAAATTTTTATAGGATATATAAGTTATATGATATGAAGGAAGATGGTAGAACAATGAGTTGTTTAGATAGATTCTTGATCTATGACGATTGGCTAAAAAAATGGCCGGACCTTATCCAAAGGAGTCTAAAGAGAACTATTTCTGACCATTGCACTATTGTTCTATCTGAGCACAAACACGATTAGGACTCAAAACCTTTTATGATAATCAATAATTGGTTTAAAGAACAGACTTCAAATCCTTTGTCGAGAAAAAATGGAGTGAGCTACCATTTTTTGGTTGGAGCATGTATGCAATCAAGGAGAAAGTCAAACAATTAAAAGAAATAATGAAAGTTGAAACAAAGATCACTTTGGGGCCATAGACAAAGGAATTGACATTGCCTATTCCAAAGTCCACTTGTTCGATATGAAAAATGAATTAGTTGCACTCGATGAGGGAGAGCTATAGAAAATATATTAATGTTGGGCCGAATTTTGACATGCTAGGATGATGAAACATAACCTTCTTTTCCAAAATTACATATCTAGATGGCTTAAGGATGGCGACAACAACTCAAAATACTTCCATGAGCTTATTAACATGAAGAGAAGGAAAAACTCTATCCAAGGTCTTAGGAATAATGGTCAATGGTTGGACGACATCCAATGAGTCAAAAATGGGGTAAAAAACCACTTTGAGAAGTTATTCACTAAACGAAATAAGAGTCTGCCAACTCTCGAGTATGTACCATTTAAGCAACTTTCTAACTCTTACCACATTTCACTCACAACTGTTTTCAATGAGGAAGAAATTACATATGCTAAATAGGACTGCAACGGTAACAAGAGCCTAGGACTAGACGATTAGAAGTTCAATTTCCTCGAATCATTCTAGAACTTACTCAAAAAACACATCATCACCATGGTTTGTGACTTCAACTCTAATGGTAAAATAGTCAAAGTTGTAAGCTCCTCTTTCATCTACCAATACCAAAGAAGGATAACCCACAAAATATGGGCACTACACACCAATCTCATTGATTGGATGTTTGTAGAAAATCATTGCAAACCTGCTTGCAAATAGATTAAGGAAGGTGCTTGGAAAGATAATCAGCAACGACGAATTCACTTTTCTTAAAGTAAGAAACATCCTTGATGGCGTGCTAATTCTAAAAGAAACTATCTATGTGTTAAGTGAGAAAATTACCTAAAAGTAATAAGGATAATTGAGCACCTTGTAACTCTCAAAGTCTACATAAACGTAATTCATAATATGTATCGAGTCAAATATTTGCACTAAATCCTATGATGTATGTTTTTATGCTATTTCAAGTAGGAGTGATAATTAAAATTGAAACCAGCCCGAAATTAATGGGAAAACCTAATGTGATTGGGTCTGGGTTCAGGTTTTATCCGAATTCAACTTTCAGGTTCGGATTTTGGTATAGTTGATACCCTACCTCGAACTCAATTAATATATATAAAATTACAATATTACATATAAATACACACACACACACACACACACATATATATATATATATATATATATATATATATATGAATACATGTTTCGAGCGGATTTCCATCGAGTTCAAGTTACCCGAAACCCAACGAGTTCAGGAATGATATCATTATTTTCAACCCCTCTTAATTTGAGTTTAGGTTTTGAATTTCAGGTTCGGGATTAGGTAAGCACAAACCCGACCCCGCCTTGTTGCCATTCCTAATTTGAAGTGATTAGAGGCTAAAAGGAACAAAAGCTGCTAAATGATAATGCTAATGAGAATTTTTAAAGATAAAGACGTAATCACATAATTCTAATCAGAATCTTTAAAGATAAAGACTCAATTATCTAATATTAATTAGTGTCGTAGAGATAAGAATAAAAATTTATGGAAGAATGAGATAAATTAGGAGATTAGCAAGAGGATGAGATAATCACTTAGAATCACAAAAATATTAGGATTGAGACAAAAAATACTCAAACAAGCTTGGAAAGAAGAAAAATATCAACCAACCAAATGGTTATAGCTTCCATCAGAATGAGTAGCTAAATTATTATGTCTAGGGTTAGATGTAATTATTTGAACTCGACCTATGTGTCCAATATGATTATTTAATTATTTAATATTATTCCATTATTTTTCCTTGGTTATTATTATTCTTAATGTTTGTTTTGGTTTGATCACACAATGTATGATCTAGGGTATGAGTAATGGGAATTTCCATATTTAAACTAGACCAAGAATTTATCAACTAGCAATATATAGATACCTAAAAATATGATAAATTGAACTAGCCATTATAACACCCATATTAGTTAATTAATTTCACTACGCCAAATATCGTAATTAACGATGGTCATTCAACTACGCTTGCTAGAACAACACTGTTAAAAACGAGGCGGAAGATAGTCAACATTGCTCATTAAAGCAAGCGCTGTTACATTAAATAGGCGGATATAATTTCAATAGCGTAGGCGTGAACAAACACTGTTTAACTAACACTAGCTTGAATGAGTGTTGTTTAATAGCGCACATTTAAACAAACAATGTTTAACAACACACCTTTAATAAGCGCTGTTAATTTACATCAATTCAACAATACAAGATTGAGATAGCACTGTTGAATATGACATAGTAATAACATTTCCTTAAATGAGAACTGTTGATAGTATATGACATTTAAGCATCAAACTTTGCATAAAGGAGCGTTGTTGAAGATGTCATATTAACAATGCTATCTTGAGTGAGTATTGTTGATGATGTCAAATCAATAGTGCTTTCTTAAATGTGCATTATTGATTGAATAAGAAATTTGAACATCTGTCAAGGATGGCGGTAACCATTCTCTTTCCATTTGAATCTATATATGTTGTGGTTCACATTAATGTTTTCAAGTAATGTAAGATATTTGTTGTTTTCTTCTCAACCAAGCATGACAATGGGTTCAGTTGTTTCTTTGTGTTAAATTCAGTGATTTGTATTTATCTAATTAGTCATTATCTCCTTCATTTTCTTCTTTTATAATTAGTCATGACACTCAAAGAGAAGATGATATGTGGAAGAAAAAACAAAGAAATCGAAAAGAGAGCAATGCAAAGTACACAAAAAAAGGAAAGTTTTGCTGAAGTTAAAAATAAATAGAAAAAAGGTCACTACACTACTTTCTCCCGCACAAATGTTAGCTATTGCACTCTTAGGGTTTAGTTGTTCATTATTCACTCTTAGAATGTTTTTCCATTTTCAGAATTAATAGTAAAAAATCATTTTCCATTTATTGCTTGGACATCATCAAATGTGTTGGTTCTCAAGTTTAGTTCTCTCCTTCATTCTCTCCTTTAATCTTCAATATAATTTTTTTATTTTTGTTTTTGCAGTAATTCTTAACCGTTACAGGAGACGATGACCTGGACTATGTGAAATATCTTTATTCTATTATGTACTTAGATGATTTCTTCGACTGATGGGCATTTTGAAGAATGAACAATTGTTGATGCTAATTTCTTTTTTGATGTTTGTCTATTAGATGATTGTGCAAACTCCATGAACATTGTTGATTTTCAGTTCTATTTTGAGCATTTAACATTGTATTTTGAGCGTTGTTAAATCATGCCATATTCTACTACACTCAAATAGACAACACTTTTATATATCTATAATGTGCGTTGTTGAACTGCAACTCTGGCATAGTATTTGTCGAGGAATTGAGAATTAATTTATTTAGTCATTTGTTCTGTTTGCTCAAAGAATTGATGAATAGATAAGAATTGGTGGTAGAAAAATCATACGAATAGTTATATATGAATGTCATTATTAGATACTAGAAGACAATAATAAAATTTAACCCACATTCTTTATCTAGAATATGTTGAGCACATTGGAGTTTACATCCAATGTTTTAATCATTTTATTTTTTACCCGGATTGTTGATTACTATTTTTAACAGTAACATTAAGTACTATATACACAATTGCAAGAGGGTAAAACTCTAATCATTTTTTTATAGGCAATTTTGTTAATATTCTTAAGTGCTAGCACTTAGAAGAGGGAAAATGTCTCCTCTGACAATTCTGTTGGATACTATAGAGATGTTACTACTTTGCTTCTTTCGTGATTGACATAACAACGATAGTGATGACCATAAAGATTTAATTCGAAGGGTTGCAACATTCGTGATCAAGAATATCATGATTTAACATTTGTCATATGATGAACGAAAATTCACATTCTTGGATTCAAAGAGGTAAATATATATAAACACAAATCATACTTTCTCATTTAGATAATTTGATTCTATATTTTGGAGGTGAATACATGTTGGCATTCCCAACACTTCAGAACTATTGGTTCCCTAGTAATGTGTCTGGTTGTTATGTTTTTACAGTTAAACAAAGATTACTTATCCCACTTTTGTTGTCTTATATGTGTTTCAATTCAATCAAAAAGTGTCACCTAATTAAAAATAAAAATTATAAAAATAGACATATTTTTTTATAATATTTCGTGGAATGTAATTAGTTTAGTACATGGAGATCAAATTTTTTTGTTAAAAGTGGAATTGAAAAAGTGGAACAACAATGTATTCACTTTTTAACTCTAACATTAACAGGCTGTGTTAAAAAAAATGTTGAGGAGTTTGGTTTTGATTATTTTTGATTGTGTTACTACAAAAAAAATCTTCTAATGAGTTATGGAAGAATCAGAATAATAAAGAGAGTATGATGTGCAATAAATCCATAGTCAGGTGGTTATAATTGGAGGACCCAAACACTAAAAGTTTTTTCATGCCAGCTTGCTTTGCTTCAAAAAGGTGGAGATACTAACTTTTTATATATTAAATAAAAATATTTTATACCCACCATTTTATGTAATTATCCTTGTAACTAATAAGAAATAATCATGTCGTTAAAAATTAAACTAAAATTATTTAATAAGATATTTGTTTGTTATTGTTATGAGTAAATTACACTGACACCCCCTGAGTTTTAGTGAAATTACACGAACCACCCCTCACTTTTCTACACCTACATAAACTCCCCTCATTTTTATACTTTCATTACACTGACCACCCCTGCATGAGAAATAAGTGAAATTTTATGAACAAAAAATGTGATAAATGCAATTAAGTTAAACAAAACATGATAAATTATGAAGACAAGTTCAAATAATATATGAGTCGATACCTCTTTATTATTTTTGGTTCGTTACGATATAGTATAAGAGCAATTTAAACAATATCTTTTTAGAATTGTTGATGTGTTTTGTAACAAAAAATAATAAAGATACATTAATTTGTATATTATTTGGATTTTTCCTCACAATATACCATGTTTTGTTTAACTTAATTGCATTTATCACATTTTTTGTTTAAAAGATTACACTTATTTCTTATGCATGGGTGGTCAATGTAATGAAAGTATAAAAACTAGGAGAAGTTTATGTAGATGTAGAAAAGTGATGGGTGATTTGTGTAATTTCACTAAAATTTAGGGAATGTCAGTGTAATTAACTCTATTGTTATTTGTGACAAAATTAATAACATAGAATATTGGGTATCGAAGTTTGTTGTTCTTATATATAAAAATGAGCTAATAATTAGACACTTTTAACATATGTTAGTTGGGTGAGCTAGATATGATGCTCCTTGAAGATCTTGATTGGGTAAGGAGATTTTTTTGGAGTGAAGTTCATTATATGAATTGGTAGGATGTGATGGGGGTGAAGAGTCTCTCTTCAATTTATATTTATATAATAAATTCTATTTCATTTTTAATGTAAAATAAAGTGTACCTATGTTCCAAAAGTATGATAAAAGTTCTAGACAAGTTTGTGAAAATTAAAATTGTGACAAGGAAATTAAATAAGTGATGGGTTCCATCACTCAAATTTCCTCCATATGTCAAGTGATGGATGCAAGTCGTAGACAAATAGACAAAAGACTTTAACAGGTTCAATAATTGAATGGGGATCTTCTATCCTTAAAGTTAATATTTCTATATCTCGAATTAATCAGTGTTTTTCAATAAATAAAAAAGGCTTTGTTTTAATTTTATTTTCAAAAATAAAATATTAAATCTACATGTATAGATATAAGTTGGTAGGATAAGATTGAGGACACTAAATTGAGACAAATTATCTACATCCTCAATAATTACAAGAGGAATTGAGACACATTGGAATAGCAAATAAATTTTAAACATTTCTAATAAACTTGTATATAAATTCTTCTACAAATATATGAAGATGATATGAATTATAAGATGATATTTTCACATTAGTTATTGCTTCAAGAGTGACATGTTTCATTTTTACGTAAGTAAAATGATTTGTAAATTAATTTATTAAGATAGTATATTATTATTCAATTTTTAAATAAGATCAACTTTGACCTTGGATACAAGTTTTAATGGTGATTTGAAAATTTAAGAAATCGTTAATTTGAAGTTATTCATCATTGGAAGCAACCACAACCCACCACTAAATAGGGGAGTTGTAAATAGTTGTAGTTTCGCAATTCAAAGTGATGAGAGTGAGACAAGTCGATAATTGATAAAAATATGAAAAATATAATATTTGTTGATGCTAAGTTTTGATAAAACTACATGTTAATGATTTAATTAACTTTGTGTTAAGGAAGTTGACTTATAGTATTGTATAAAGATTGTTTTATTTAATTTTCATATCGTTTTTGTTTTTGTTTTGTTAAGTGTGATCAGAAAGTGGCGTTTTCCCCTCCATGCATAAGACAAAATGTGAAATCACACACACAAATAACACAATTATTTTTTTGGTTCATATATATTCAAGAAAACAAATTGATCCTCTTTTTCTTCCAATGTAGGTACTCTTTGTTATCATCAAGAACTAAGAATCTAACTATTATTAACTAGGTTGAACAATACAATACAAGTACTAATCTAAATCATATCAAAAGGAACTTAGTCATATCATCTACTTTGTATTACATATAAAGGCCATGAGGTTAATACTTAACTTCCCACTAGGGTTGTGATCCAAGTTTGTTAATTACACTGCCAAAAGTTTTACCGGTTTTCAGGTTGAACTTTCCTCAAATTTTCGGTCATGTAATTTGGATTAGGCCCTTTTCAAGCAACTGGACTTGGGCCCTCTTGGTCTAGCCAAGAGCACTCTTATAGTCTTATTGCATTTGGCAAAATATGCTTAGAATAATTTGAGATGGAGGTGGTACTAAGAGGACATGGTAACCTTTTTTTGTTGCCTTATCTTAAGGGTTAGTTTTGAAGTTGGATTTTGGAGGGAAAGGTAAAGAAAGGAAAGGCTTGAGACTCATCTCACAAGTATATTTCATGGCTCACAAGCCTTCTCTTTTCATTATTTCCCCTCCAAAATTCAACTCCCAAATTAACCTAAAAAGATACTAGAATATTGGAAGATGCTGTGATTTTTATTATATGGTTGATTTTTATTTCTTTTGTAATCAAGGCATAGAAATGAAATACTTTTTAGTGTTACACATGGAACATATTGTTGAAATTATAGAAGGAGAAAAAGTAATACTCAAAATAGTATATTATATTGACAGTAATATGAATGTTGATGATATTATATTTATTTGATGATACAAAAGATCTAATAGTAACTCATATTATATTAATAACAGATTACTTTTTAAATAAGATACAAATCATAAAAGACACATTAAAGTAATTTCTATCATAAGAGATCTTCTAAGATACTTTAAATAAATCTAAAATATGATCATGATAATATGAGATATTATCTCTATATCTATGTATAATCTAGATACTCTCTTAAGATATTCTAAGATACTATAATATATTCTAATACTCCCCTTCAAGCTAAAGCTTACTAAGCTTTAAGCTTGTTACAAATAATCCCTTAAAAATGAAAGTAAGCATAATAACTATTGAACTTCCCCAAACTTATCTTCAAGTGGTTGCAATGTTGATGAAATCTGAAATGAATTGATCAATGATAAGTTTTGCAAACTCTAGGCAAAATACATTGAAGAAGATAAATTGATCAACGGTCAATGATTAGCTTTGAAAAGCTTTAAGAAGAAGAATTAAAGAAGATGAAGACAACAATGCTTAATCATTAATGGCAGAAGCTATCTCCAAGCTTAACCACAATGGACAGAAACAAACAATGCTTAACCATCCATGACAAAAGCTATCTTCAAGCTTAACCACCGTGAACATAAGCGAAATAACAAGAATGATTGTCGCACAACACCAACAACAAACAAGCTTAACCATCCATGACAGAAGCTATCTCCAAGCTTAACCACCATGGACAAAAGTGAAATAAGAAGAATGATTGTTACATAATGCCAACACCAAACAACAATGACCAAATTTGAGGATTGATCTTCAATAAGGAAGAACTAGAGAGCATCACCATCCAGAAACCAACATTATTTAACCAATAATTAGGACGACATCATGAGCATCGTGAAGAACCTTGATGAATACAATAACACAAACACTAACCTCAACTAGACCATGATAGATCTAAGCTACACAAGACCTAAACCACTTCAATAATTCTATATCAAACACCCCTCAAGTTGGAGCATGTACATCATATGGATCCAACTTGTGATCACAAGCCTAAGCTTTCCTCAAGGAAAATACCATGGCTTTGATACCATGTTGAAATTATAGGAGGAAAAAAAAACTCAAATTAAAATAGTAAATTGTATTGATAGTAATATGAATGTTGATATGACGATATTGTGTTTATTTGATGATACAAAAGACCTAATACTAACTCATATTATACTAATAGCAAATTCCTATTTAAATAAGAAATAAATCATAAAATATACAATAAAGTAATCTCTATTCTAAGATATCTTCTAAGATACTCTAAACAAATATCAAATATGATCATTATAATATGAGATATTATCTCTATATCTATGCATGATCGAGAATCTCTATTAAAATCTTCTAAGATACTATCATATATTCTAATACCAATGTTAAATTTGAAATTGTTCTTACTCAAGATATAAGGAGAGACTTCTTAATTTATATTGGCCTACTAATTAACAAAAATGCATGAAGTCTTGGAGTATCATTCTACTTCTTGCAGAAATAGGATGAATTATACCTCATTCTTATTGAATTTGACGAACCAAAACAAGTTCTATTTATACAAGCAAAGATTGCCAGGATTGCTTGGAAAGCAAGCAAAAACAGAATTAACTAACTTAACAGGAAAAGGCGCCAAACAACAAACTGCAACTAACTTCCTAACTCTAAAGGCAAAAACAGAAAACCAAACTAAAGACAAAATCAGGAGGAGGTACTGTAAAAGCCCCCTTCAAACTGGTGAGTATATGTTAATTACTCCCAGTTTGGAAAGCAAGTAATGAAAAGGTGTAGGATGGGGATGTTTAATTCTACTAGATCTTCTTAGATCAGTATGTAAATGAGTTGGATTGCTAATAGGTGCAGAAGGCGTATGAGAGGTTTCAGTATCTAAAGGGTTTGTGTCACTAGTAGGAGGATGAGATGTGAGAGGTTGTTGTGTCTGGGAATCAAGATCACAAAATAAGGGATCTGTGGCAGGAGGTGTGGTATCAGGAGTAACAAGGGATTGTTGATGAGGTTGAATGGTGGCATAAGGGAAGATATGTTCCTTGAAAATAACATCTCTAGATAAAAATATCTCTCTGGTTTTCAGGTCTAGGAGGAGGTATCCTTTGGTACCAAATTGATAGCCTAAGAACACACATTTCTTGGCTCTAGGGTCAAGTTTTGTTCTGTTGTGGTGAAGGGTGCAAGCATAGGAAAGGCTGCCAAAAACTCTTAGGTTATCTAAGGATGCCTCTTGATTGTGTAAGATGCTAAAGGGAGATTTATTACGTAGAACAGGGCTAGGTAGTCTATTTATTAAGTAAGTGGCATGTTTAACAGCATAGCCCCAATAGGTTTTAGGTAGATGTGACTGAAACAGAATGGCCCTTGTGACATTCAAGAGATGTCTGTGTTTTCTCTCAACAACTGAGTTTTGTTGAGGGGTTTCAACACAACTTGTTTGGTGTGTGATGCCAAGACTTTGATAGAATGAAGGCATAGTAAATTCAGGGCCATTGTCTGTCCTAATGGTCTTAATTACTTTGTGAAACTGAGTTTGGACCATAGCCACAAAATCTTGAGCAAGGGTTCTGGCCTGCCCTTTGTTCTTCATTAAAAATAACCAGGTATGCCTACTAAAATCATCTATAACAGTGAGAAAATATCTATGGCCATGAATGGAAGTAATAGCAATTGGACCTCATATATCCATATGGACAATGTCAAAGGGGGAATTGGTTTTGTGCATACTAGTTGGAAAAGGAAGCTTGGTTAATTTTGCCATATAACAATAGTCACAAACATGAGAGTTATTGTATTTAAAATCAGAAACATGCTTAGAAATGGTGTGCATAACAGAATTAGAAGGGTGGCCTAACCTATAGTGCCACAAATCAAAAACAGAGTTATGAGTATTATCATGAATGGAATTAACAGAATGCAAACTGAGCCTATTTGTACTTGCAGCCATATTGAGCATATATAAGCCATTGAGAGCCTTAACATGTCCAATCGTCTTCAAGGTATTCATATCCTGAATAAGGCAATGAGACTTGTCAAATGTTAATCTGCAATTGAGTGAATCAGTAAGCTTGTGTATTGAAATCAAATGATACTTAAAGTTTGGTATATGTAGAACATCATAGAGGATTAAATTGGTAGATAAAATAATTGTTCCACAATGCTTAGCAGTAGTGATGGATCCATTTGGTAATCGAATTGTGACAGGTTTTATTGATCTGTAATGTTCAAAATCAGATAGAAAGGGACTTACATGATCTGTGGCTCCACTATCTAATATCCAAGAACGTATATTACCTGAGGTGTTGTTACTTTCAGATGCATCAATTGTGGTTGTTGTGCCAGTGTTGTTGATGCTCAATTGGTTAACTTGGTGCTGAGATGGATTGATCTCTGCTTGTTGTAGCAGAGATGTGAGTTGTGCATATTGTTCAGCATTGAACTGCAAATGGGAGCACACTTTCACATAATTGGTTCTGCTATTGTTGTAGGATCTTCCACCTATTCTACCTCTGCCTCTTGCAACATTAGGGTAGGTTTTCCCAGGTGCTGGCTTCCAAGTCTGGTCTTGATTGCTGGCATTGAATAGGGCCTTAGAATCTCTTATGTTTTGTTTATTGTATTGTCCTTCTGCCTGGATAATTAAAGAGAAGGTCTTGTTGATGGTGGGCAATGGTTCCATAAGGAGGATTTGGGACTTGGAAGCTTGGAATTGATCATTCAGACCCTTTAAGAAGCAGATAACATATTCTGCTCCTCTACTCTCTTTTATGCTCTTAACAAGATTACACTTACATTGAACCCCACAAGTGCACACATGTATTTGTCTCAAAGATTCCAGGTCTTCCCAAAGGGTCTTGAGGGCGGTGAAATAAGTGGAAATGTCTCTATCTCCTTGTTTAATGGAGTGAACTTCTTGCAGCAAATTGGACATCCTAAAGTAGTTACCCTTAGCAAATCTATCCCTTAGGTCTTGCCAAAGCTCTTGAGCACTATCTATGCATACAATGCTTTGTGAAATTTGAGGTGTTAAGGTCCTTGTGATCCAAGAAATCACCATTGTATTACATCTTTCCCATATGTCAAAATCTGGATCAGTGCGTAGAACAGGGCTAGGTAGTCTATTTATTAAGTAAGTGGCATGTTTAACAGCATAGCCCCAATAGGTTTTAGGTAGATGTGACTGAAACAGAATGGCCCTTGTGACATTCAAGAGATGTCTGTGTTTTCTCTCAACAACTGAGTTTTGTTGAGGGGTTTCAACACAACTTGTTTGGTGTGTGATGCCAAGACTTTGATAGAATGAAGGCATAGTAAATTCAGGGCCATTGTCTGTCCTAATGGTCTTAATTACTTTGTGAAACTGAGTTTGGACCATAGCTACAAAATCTTGGGCAAGGGTTCTGGCCTGCCCTTTGTTCTTCATTAAAAATAACCAGGTATGCCTACTAAAATCATCTATAACAGTGAGAAAATATCTATGGCCATGAATGGAAGTAATAGCAATTGGACCCCATATGTCCATATGGACAATGTCAAAGGGGGAATTGGTTTTGTGCATACTAGTTGGAAAAGGAAGCTTGGTTAATTTTGCCATATAACAATAGTCACAAACATGAGAGTTATTGTATTTAAAATCAGAAACATGCTTAGAAATGGTGTGCATAACAGAATTAGAAGGGTGGCCTAACCTATAGTGCCACAAATCAAAAACAGAGTTATGAGTATTATCATGAATGGAATTAACAGAATGCAAACTGAGCCTATTTGTACTTGCAGCCATATTGAGCATATATAAGCCATTGAGAGCCTTAACATGTCCAATCGTCTTCAAGGTATTCATATCCTGAATAAGGCAATGAGACTTGTCAAATGTTAATATGCAATTGAGTGAATCAGTAAGCTTGTGTATTGAAATCAAATGATACTTAAAGTTTGGTATATGTAGAACATCATAGAGGATTAAATTGGTAGATAAAATAATTGTTCCACAATGCTTAGCAGTAGTGATGGATCCATTTGGTAATCGAATTGTGACAGGTTTTATTGATCTGTAATGTTCAAAATCAGATAGAAAGGGACTTACATGATCTGTGGCTCCACTATCTAATATCCAAGAACGTATATTACCTGAGGTGTTGTTACTTTCAGATGCATCAATTGTGGTTGTTGTGCCAGTGTTGTTGATGCTCAATTGGTTAACTTGGTGCTGAGATGGATTGATCTCTGCTTGTTGTAGCAGAGATGTGAGTTGTGCATATTGTTCAGCATTGAACTGCTGGCTTGTCCTTTTTCTTTTATCACTTTCATCAATGTTTGGTTGAGATTGTTGTTCTGCAATGTTGTTGATAGATCCAATGCCAGACCTGGGCTTATTGTTGTAATTGGGAGGAAAACCATGTTTAAAATAGCAAGTATCTATGGTGTGTCCTTGTTTGTTGCAATGAGTGCATATTTTCACATAATTGCTTCTGCTATTATTATAAGGCCTTCCACCTATCCTCCCTCTGCCTCTTGTACCATTGGGATAGGTTTTATTTGTTGCTGGTTTCCAGGCCTGGTCTTGATTGCTGACATTGAATAAAACCTTTGAATCTCCTATGCCTTGTTCATTGTATTGTCCCTCTGCCTGGATGATCAAGGAGAAGGTTTTGTTGATGCTAGGCAATGGTTCCATAAGAAGGATTTGAGACTTGGAAGTTTGAAACTGGTCATTTAGACCTTTCAAGAAGCAGATTACATATTCTGCTTCTCTGCCTTCTTTCATTCTTTTGACAAGGTCACATTTGCATTGAACCTCACAAGTGCATGCAGGCATTTGCCTCAAAGACTCCAAATCTTCCCAAAGGGTTTTGAGGGCAGTGAAATAGGTGGAAATGTCTTTATCTCCTTGTTTAATGGAGTGAACTTCTTGCAGTAAATTGGACATCCTAAAGTAGTTACCCTTAGCAAATCTATCCCTTAGGTCTTGCCAAAGCTCTTGAGCACTATCTATGCATACAATGCTTTGTGCAATTTGAGGTGTTAAGGTCCTTGTGATCCAAGAAACCACCATTGTATTACATCTTTCCCATATGTCAAAATCTGGATCAGTGTTCTTGGGCATCCTAATTGAGCCATCAACGAATTTGTATTTATTCTTTGAGAGCAAGGCTCTTCTCATGGATTTACTCCATGTGTAGTAATTCCCTCCTTCTAGTGGTGGGGATACGAGGATGAATCCTGGGTTCTCTCCAGGATGGAGATAGTATGGATTACAAGGATTTTGAGGATCAATTCTGGAAGGATTGAGAGTTGTGATTTCTTGTGAATCATCAAAGTCTATGTCTGCCATGGCTTTTTGATGTGCAGCAAAGATTCAGAACAGAAAGCAAGAATGAATTTGGTGAGAGATGTGATACCTTTTCTGGTTCACAAGCAGCAGGTATGCCTACTAAAATCATCTATAACAAGGAGAAAATATCTATGGCCATGAATGGAAGTAATAGCAATTGGACCTCATATATCCATATGGACAATGTCAAAGGGGGAATTGGTTTTGTGCATACTAGTTGGAAAAGGAAGCTTGGTTAATTGATGAATTATACCTCATTCTTATTGAATTTGAAGAACCAAAATAGGTTCTATTTATACAAGCAAAGATTGCCAGGATTGCTTGGAAAGCAAGCAAAAACAGAATTAACTAACTTAACAGAAAAAGGCGCCAAACAAACTGCAACTAACTTCCTAACTCTCAAGGCAGAAAACAGAAAACCAAACTAAAGACAAAATCAGGAGGAGGTACTGTAAAAGCCCCCTTCAAACTGGTGAGTATATGTTAATTACTCCCAGTTTGGAAAGCAAGTAATGAAAAGGTGTAGGATCCAATGGTTTGGAAGCTTGTGTATTGAAATTAAATGATACTTAAAGTTTGGTATATGCAGAACATCATAGAGGATTAAATTGGTAGATAAAATAATTGTTCCACAATGCTTAGCAGTAGTGATGGATCCATTTGGTAATCGAATTGTGACAGGTTTTATTGATCTATAATGTTCAAAATTAGATAGAAAGGGACTTACATGATCTGTGGCTCCACTATCTAATATCCAAGAACGTATATTACCTGAGGTGTTGTTACTTTCAGATGCATCAATTGTGGTTGTTGTGCCAGTGTTGTTGATGCTCAATTGGTTAACTTGGTGCTGAGATGGATTGATCTCTGCTTGTTGTAGCAGAGATGTGAGTTGTGCATATTGTTCAGCATTGAACTGCGGCTTATTGTTGTAATTGGGAGGAAAACCATGTTTAAAATAGCAAGTATCTATGGTGTGTCCTTGTTTGTTGCAATGAGTGCATATTTTCACATAATTGCTTCTGCTATTATTATAAGGCCTTCCACCTATCCTCCCTCTGCCTCTTGTACCATTGGGATAGGTTTTATTTGTTGCTGGTTTCCAGGCCTGGTCTTGATTGCTGACATTGAATAAAACCTTTGAATCTCCTATGCCTTGTTCATTGTATTGTCCCTCTGCCTGGATGATCAAGGAGATGGTTTTGTTGATGCTAAGCAATGGTTCCATAAGAAGGATTTGAGACTTGGAAGTTTGAAACTGGTCATTTAGACCTTTCAAGAAGCAGATTACATATTCTGCTTCTCTGCCTTCTTTCATTCTTTTGACAAGGTCACATTTGCATTGAACCTCACAAGTGCATGCAGGCATTTGCCTCAAAGACTCCAAATCTTCCCAAAGGGTTTTGAGGGCAGTGAAATAGGTGGAAATGTCTTTATCTCCTTGTTTAATGGAGTGAACTTCTTGCAGTAAATTGGACATCCTAAAGTAGTTACCCTTAGCAAATCTATCCCTTAGGTCTTGCCAAAGCTCCTGAGCACTATCTATGCATACAATGCTTTGTGAAATTTGAGGTGTTAAGGTCCTTGTGATCCAAGAAATCACCATTGTATTACATCTTTCCCATATGTCAAAATCTGGATCAGTGTTCTTGGGTATCCTAATTGAGCCATCAACGAATTTGTATTTATTCTTTGAGAGCAAGGCTCTTCTCATGGATTTACTCCATGTGTAGTAATTCCCTCCTTCCAGTGGTGGGGATACGAGGATGAATCCTGGGTTCTCTCCAGGATGGAGATAGTATGGATTACAAGGATTTTGAGGATCAATTCTGGAAGGATTGGGAGCTGTGATTTCTTGTGAGTCATCAAAGTCTATGTCTGCCATGGCTTCTTGATGTGCAGCAAAGATTCAGAACAGAAAGCAAGAATGAATTTGGTGAGAGATGTGATACCTTTTCTGGTTCACAAGCAGTATGCCAAGGATGAGTGTTCTGTAGGATGAGTATAGAGGTCACCTTCTTGTCTTCCTCCTTCAAGAATGGACTTTGATGAAGATTGAGCGAATGTTATGCGCAGCAGAGCTCTCAGATTGAGAGCTCTGATACCATCTTGCAGAAATATGATGAATTATACCTCATTCTTATTGAATTTGAAGAACCAAAATAGGTTCTATTTATACAAGCAAAGATTGCCAGGATTGCTTGGAAAGCAAGCAAAAACAGAATTAACTAACTTAACAGGAAAAGACGCCAAACAACAAACTGCAACTAACTTCCTAACTCTCAAGGCAAAAACAGAAAACCAAACTAAAGACAAAATCAAGAGGAGGTACTGTAAAACTACTCTCTATAAGATGGCCAATTTGGCATGCAAGGAACAAAATCATTATTAACTCTACAAAGATGATCATCTAACAAATTGTAGAAACTATAAGAGTGAAATTGTGATTTTGAATTAAAGGAAAGAGATAGAAAGTTATAATGTCATGCTTTGAATGAGAAGGCAATCTCTATAAGAATTTAGCTATATTGCTCTTAGCCTAGTAAATAACTCTAATTATGTGATATTTCCCCTTATAACTTTGGCCCTCTTTTAATTTAATCAAATTATTTGTGGATAAAACTAACGGGCGTTGGTTCAAGTGGTACATGCTTGATTCCCCTTAAGTAAGGTCTCGGGTTCGAGTCTTGTGAATGGAAAAAATGTCCGCTGAGAGAGTTAGCCCCACGTACATGTGGACGTTCCCGGCTCGGACAGGATTGCCTCAGTGCGAGGAAATACGTGGGAAATCAAAAAAAATTATTTGTGGATAAAAAAGTTAAAAGGAAAGTCAAGAGAGTGACCGTTCTTATTTTGAATGGTGGTTGAGCCCTTGGTCGTGTTTAATTTCCATTTGTGGTAAAATCACTAAGATGTGCTGTGATGTTGATGTTCATGACAGAAATGTAACACTCTATCGTGTATCTATCGATCCCACATATTATATAGACATATAATAACCACTTTTGTCTTAAGTGTTTAAATATGGTTCTTACAAAAAGTCACATAAGATTTTAGCTAGCAACTTTGTCTTATAGCTTATTTGATCGAATTATAAGTTATTGATTTGGTCAAAAATCTTATCAAGGTATATGGTAAACATGAAATAAAATAAAGGGACACTGTAGTTTTATATGCTGCTTAGAAATGGTAACAACATAACATCTTAGCTTAAAATTTGTAAATTCTAAAGAAGAAACCAATATAGTCTTAAAGTTTTAGACTATTAGTTCACAGTGAAACTTTAGCACAGTGGTTATTTTGGCACTTTCTTTGTGTGTGACTATTTTCTTCTAGCAAGTGTTGTTCTCAGGAATTGAACACTTAATCTTTTGGTTTATATAAAAATCCAACATAACTTTATACCACTAAAACAACATTTTATTGCCAAGCTAAATAGTCTTTTGAAAGGTTTCAAAATTACTTTCTTATTTTCTCTCTTTTAACTTTCAGGAAATGACATTAATTACATACTATTTTCAGTTATTTAGCAAATTAATGGGTAGCATAAGTTAATTGTATTTTGAATATAATATATATGCACGTTATTATAAAGATTTATATATAATTAATATATTATTGTACAATTTATTTGTATAATAATTGTATTTATAATGATGATTGAACATTAATAATAAATGATACAATGACAGTATATAAATCTAACATAATATTATTGTATACATTTTCCACTCTTCTATTTTTATTCAAATATTGCATGAATTATAATGGCTTATATAGAGTAGTTTTCTTATCTTAATCAAATAAAAAATAAGGACTTTTCCTATTAAAAAATATTTTTGTAAATTAAAATAAATTTTAGCTATTTCTTAGACAATAATAAGACTTGAATTTCTCAAAATGCTACTAGAAACAACAAAATAATTAAACTTTAAGTTACAAATGTTAATAAAAACTGGTCCCAATGACTAACTAAAGAGATAAATAGACCAATTATAAATGATTCTAAAGTTCAGGACTAATAAAAGTTTTAAAGTTAGTGATCCAATTATAAATGATTTTAAAGTTTGGGGACTAATTACATGTATTTAAAGTTTAGAAACCTGTTTAAAATTAAGATTCTCAAGTATTTCAGGACCAAAAGAATAATTTGACCAATTTCAAATGGTTATACAACTAGATTAGTTTATTAACTAATTCAAATTTTTAACTACATAACTATTAGGTTTCAGATAACTATATATTCTTGACACTTTTAGCCCATTTCATAATTCTCAAGTAATTTTGGCTAAGAGACCGAAATTTAAGAGAAAGAGTGATTGTTTACCTTGGAATTTAGCAAGTTAACCAAGACTTTGATCTCATCCCTAAGAACATTCATCCCAAGCAACTTGCTTTCATAAGCTTGAATAACCTTAGGATGCATATTATTGTTTACATATTATTCTCCAAAAATTCCTCAATCAGAATAGCATCATTAACAAATTGAAGAAGAGAGACACCAACATCATGAGAACCCACATTTTAAGGTAAGAAAAGACGTTGTTGATGACTTGTCTGATAAGGCTATTAAAGCCTTCGACAATAATCAGAAATAGAAAAGGAGATAAGGGAACCCCTTGTCATAACCCGTGTTGAAGGTGAATCTATTTTATTGGACTTCTGTTTAGAAGGATTGAGGTTGAAGCCATGGTGATGCATTTCATTATCCAGCCTCTCCACTTATAACAATAGCCCAAATGAGACATCAAATCTAAAAATAAATCATACTACCCAAAAATCATCACAAACAATATTCATATTGTCATGCATGTGACTATAACATACAAGTTACATAGTAAGAAATATATTTCCTTTGATATTTTTTAATATGTTTTATCTAGTGTTACCTTTGAAAATTTTCAAAAAAAATGTATAAATGTTCCCTTAAGATGAATATGCATTTTCACAAAAATAAAAAATGCTCATGTTACCATAAGGGTAGCATTGGGCCCTGTTATTACCATAGTTTGCAATAATTTTAAATTGCATGAAATAATACTTATTGGCTGAGTCACGATTAGGTCGCTCTCTTTAAGACGTTTTGTGATACTGCTTAAAATGTGCAAGCAGACTATCAACCACGTCGTCCTCAGGATAAAACAGCCTAGATCTTTGTTATCAAACTCTTATTGTATTTTAAGAACCGATCTCGAATACACCCACACCCACCATAATATGGCTACCGGTGCCAATTCTCAAAATTCCAACAATATTACTACCATTGTCAATTCTCGAAATTCCCACAATATCTTGTGTCAATTCTTTCCCAATGCTCATAATATGGCTACTCGTGCCAATTCTTTTCCCTCAATACTGACTACTAGTTTCAGTTCTTGAAATTATCTCAATTTGTTTGCATGTGCCAATTCTTAGTGCCACGAAAAGAAAGGGGGAGAAGTTTGCCGGAAATGCATCGAAGAAAAATATGAAGGAGAAAGAAAAAGTTGAATGAAAGCGCATTCAACTTGGGGCAAGAAAATATGAAGGGAAGATGCTTTTATTTATAACATGATATTTTTTCAAGTTCCTCATGTCTCCAATGTGGGACTTGCGAGTTATTTTTTCAAAACTCTTCGATGTGAAATTTGGAAATTTTTTAGATTTCACATCCAAAAGTTCCGATTAATAACTTCTAACAAACCAAGTTCAAACATGTGCTAAATTTTGTTTTATATGGAGTGGAAAATGAGAGATTGTGAATGATAAAGGAGAATATTGAGATGAGCAAATGAGAAATATGAAGAAGAAAAATCCAAACTAATTTGAAGTGAGAAAGCTACAAGAATGAATAGTTTGAGAAGATAAGATAATGACAAAATATTAGGTTTTGGGAATGGAGGAGAAAATATTTTTATAATAGTTGGGTAATTTAATATTTCCTTAGAAAATGGCATGTATAACTGGAAAGATGCATGGGATATAAAAGTCAAAATTCTTAATAAATTGTAACATGGCAAAGCCCATTAGAAATCTACCCTTATACGTTCTATCATTGTCTTTTTCCCTTTTCAACTTCAAACAAAATAAAACAATATGGGTCTATTGAGAAGTGACACATATAACACTGACAACCACATCTTTGAACAAAACTATTGTGATTTTGTGGACACATAACATTGCACGTTGTATGTATTCTCGAGTATATATATGTAATTGGCAATAGATTTCACAAGAGTATTATTGCATTACATAACATCTTATTAATGGCAAGATCCTTAGGTGTGAGAAAAGGAGCATGGAGTCATTTGGAAGATGAACTTCTTAGGAAATGTGTGCAACAATATGGGGAAGGAAAATGGCACTTAGTTCCTAAAAGAGCAGGTAATGGCCAATTAATTCTTAAATTTTAATAATATTTTTTGTTGAAGAGATACAATGTTGTATGTTCTATCTCTTAATTATTGTCCAATGTCTTGTCTCATACACATGAAAAGTCTATGATAACTATTTAAGTCATCATCTAAAAAAACATAAAGTTCCTGTGTAGTTGCACATGTAGTTCTTTTCTTTTTAAGTAAAATAATGTATTAAAGAAGTATAAGGGGTGCTTACCTAAATGCAAGAGTAATACAATCAAGTTTAAGTCCTATTATTTTTAGTATGGAAAAATATAACATCAAAGGTATATGCACCAATGTGCAAAAATAAGTATATGAGTTCGAATACTAGTTATTAATAAAGTTCATAATCTAATTTGGATTAAATTCAATATTTGAATATAGCCAGTCTCCTTTCTTAAAAATATTGAAATATTTTGTATAATATTCTCCAATAGTTTTCCCCCTCTTCTCTTCTTGATTTGATAATTCTTTAAAGCATTTATTTAGCACATCATGCATTACAAGGTTAATCAACCTTCTTATATTCAACCCTCTTACATAAAATGGACTCTCCTATATATATATATATATATATATATATAAATGAGAATACATTTACTAGAATCTCATTTACTCTATTTATTTATGTTTAACTATAAAAAACAATCTACTCTTCTTAACTCTCATTCACTCATGAAATCTTGATATCACATAACAAATTGAGAAAAAAATATTATGATTATTTTATTTAATATTTACTATATTGGTAAGGAAGATATCTTCTACCTCTTTTTCATAAACATGATTTAAATATCTATTACATTACTCATTTTTTGTTAATTAATTTTGAGATAATATTCAATATATGTTTCCGATGCACTAATAATTAATAATATATATGTTATCTTTTCAGGCTTGAATAGATGCCGCAAAAGCTGCAGACTTCGATGGTTTAATTATCTAAATCCAAAAATTAAGCGTGGAGAGTTTGGTGAGGATGAAGTTGATTTGATGTTAAGATTACACAGACTTTTGGGAAACAGGTAAAGTTCATATCCATGCCCATGTTACTATTTAGTATATGCATATCATTTATCAATCACATTTCCAACTAATTCTCAAAATTAGCAGTATTATTAAGGAAGAATAATTTCAAGAAATATTTGGGTCTTGTATTATTTTTTATAACTAAAAAAGTTATCCATTTTTATTTATTTTCTGTTAATTATGTGTATGCCGGTTTTCTTTTCTTGTTTTATGTTTTTTAACATTTGTATAAGAAACAGTGAAATAATAAAACTTTATTTTTATATATATATATATATATATATATATATATATTTATATATATCCTGTACAAAAAATTTAGAATAGAAACAGAATCATAACATGAGTTTGCATTCATAATTAAAAGGAAAATAGTGGATCATTATAATACATAATAGTAGTACAATGTTTCATGTAAGTATTTTAATATAAAGATGTTTGAAAGGGAAATACACTTTATTTGCATCAAACTTTAATGTCACTCCTTTTCTTTTCTTTTTTCCTTTGAAAAAAGAAAAAAAGAGCCCCTAGCGGATATGTTATTTATATGATGTTGTTCTCAAATGTAAGTATTTTAATATAAAGATGTATTTTGCTCTTAAACTAATAGCGTAACTCAATGTTTCAAATTGAAAAATAATAGGTGTATATCCTTCTTCAGTCATCATTATTTAATCCCTTAATTTTTAATAATATAATAACAGAAAAACTAAATATTATAATATTTATTGTACATTTTCCTTCTAAATTAAGTAAACTCCACACCTTATTTAAATAATAATAATGTGCAAATTTCAATTTTTTGCTTATTTAGATGGTCCCTTATTGCTGGAAGACTTCCCGGAAGAACTCCTAATGATGTTAAAAACTATTGGAATTCCTATATTCGTAAGAAAGAATCCTCTCATCATCATAAGGAAAATATAAATTCAAGGCCAAAGGAAATAATCATGGAACCTCATGTTGTGATAAAACCCAAGCCTCAAACTCTTTCAACAACTAGGTCATGTTTGAAAGGGAAATTCATTAGGGAAGATCAAAGTGGAATCAAACAATGCTCTACTAATCAATCATGTGATGCAGCTTCTTCCGAATGCAATAATAATTATTCAGATAAATGGTGGGAAAATATGTTGGAAGATATGAGAAACAATGAAGTGAACAACATGGGTGAACATGGAAGTGGTGACTTTGTTTTAGATGATCAAAGTTGGGAAGATGTTCTTGTTGATATTAATTGGTGGGATTCATGATCTAAGGTGGAGGAGTGTATTTTTTTTTTCTTGTAATAATTTATGTTCTCTTGGTGTGTGGAGATGTTTTCTGTTTTTATTTTTATTAACATTTAAGATTATGCGACCAAAAAAATAATATTTAAGATTAGTTGATTTTATTTTCGGTTTGTTACTTATTTAAATTTGAATCATTTGTATAACGGGCAGTACTTATCACTTTCACTATGCTTTGTGACCCATATCTTATCCCACTTAGTTTTTGATATCTTCATCTTTTATTGATATTTTTTTACTTTTGGAAAAATTATAAATGTTAATAAAAGAAAAGAAAAAACTTTTCAAACAAAAGAAATCCTTTAGTTTCTTTTTTTGATTAACAATAAACTTTATTAATAAAAAGATAAAGAAATTAGGAGAATAAGTAGTACTCTTATCCACTAAACAAAAGAAATTCTTAAGTTTCTTGTTGATTTAAACAGTATTTTACCAACTTTTGGTATAAGCATGGACAATTTGGATTATAAAAAATATTCAGTCTATCTAATCTAATGACAATGTAATACATGAATGATACCAAATGTGTAAAAAACTTGTACTAACCATGCATAAACATTAAAATCTTTTAACAATCTATTTGTAACAATTTTTAGTTGTATTTTGAATTTTATGAGGTTTTTGAGATGATGACTATAGAGATAAAAAACGAAAAAAAAATTAGATAGAAATAATTTGATTTGTTGTAACAGAAGTTGTTGAATATATAAAAATGAGATAAAAATGCCAGAATAAACATTTACATAAAGCTTCATCTAGTATAGTGGTGTAAGTAATTCCAGCAATTTTTGAATTATAAAAGTGGTGAAATTGAACCAAATCTAACCCAATAATGAGATTTGACTCAATTTTATGTTTTGATTAAAACTGATGGAGGTGATTATGTCTTGTCCAAACAGAAAAGAAACACTTCTATAGATTAAAAATCCATTACACTATTTGTTTTTAAAAAGTTATTACTAAAAAATGATAGAATAACAAAAGATATTCCAATCCAAATATCCATTATATTATTTGTGTAACTAATGTGTAAATTTACATTATATTTATTTATTATTTTACATGAACTAACTTGTTGACAAATTTACAGTTTTTTTATTGGTAATTAATTTGATTAAATTAAAGAATATTAAAATTTAAAAGTAGAAATTTACTGTTTTAGAGTATATTTAGGACTTTACTTATTTTATCACATTGCTTAGTGTCATTGTGTTAAACCTAGAAATTTGAACCTTACAGCTAAAGTTACGTGAGTGAATCTCATCTCTTTCTAGAACTTTCTGCATGCTCAAGGCCCACTATGCGTCATAAATTCTTATAAAGTTCCCAATTTGGTAATTGGGATACTTGGGACTTTGCTTTTTTGGATAAACTACTCTATTTAGTATTTTGTTTTTTTGTAAGTAAACTTTTATTTAGAAATAAGAGTACTCACAATGCAATAAAGTTACATCACAACTTCCTAACCTACCCAACAAATACAAAACAAGTCAAGTGCAACAACATAAATTTGGATTAGAGTAATTGATTCTAAGTATGGCAAGGATGAATTATTTCATTATTCTACCTCAACATCAAGATGGTAGAGGAATTTGGTGAAAATTAGTTCGTCTAAGGAAATTAGTGATGGTGTGAACACTTTATTTTGGCAAGATACTTGGTTTAGTCTTCAAAATCTTAGTATTATTTTTTCAAGATTATACATGCTTATTATGGATAAATAGTGTGTAGTAGCTGACTCTAGGGAGTGATTGATGGGAATTGGACCTCGAGCATTCAGTGGAGGAGAATCATTCTTGTATTAGTGGTGTTGGGGATTGAAGGAGATGGAAGCTTGACTCATCTGGTTATTAAGTAATCAAATTAGCTTATTTGGCTCAGTTGAATTCATGTAGTAAACTCAGGTAATATCATAAATTCCTACTGGATAAATTGTGCATCTTCAAATGTTCGTTGTTTGATGTGGAAAGTTTTTAGAGGAAAATTAGCAGCTAAGATTGAGCTTCACAAGAGAAATATTGGTGGCTAGATGATTTGAGATGTATGTTTTATTTGCTTCATGACGAACATTTAGATCATTTTTTCTATCGTTCCCTTTCATGAATCTTTATGTAAAATTGGTAAAGGTAAATCTTTGTAGAGAATGTTATGGTTCATTAATGTTATTTGATCTATTTGAAATATGAGAAATGAGGCAATTTTTAGGAAGGGTAAAATTAACTTCATTCAAATTATGTATTTGATCTAAATTAGATTAAGACAGAGAAAAAGCTAAAGTCATCTACAATAACAAGATAAGCTTAAAATTGGATGAGAAGTCTAATGGTTATACCTAATACCTATAGATCTTGAAAAGAATTATAATATATGTTATTTATGTGTATAATCTATTCTTAAAAATTCAATGATTGTTAATAAATAAAAGATGGATCATATGTTAATATATAGTATAAAAAATGTTTACATTTTCTATATATAACCTATTTTCTCTTTTACTATTTGTTAAATTTATGTAAGACTTAGTAAATAAAAAGGGTGAGCGACTCTCTTCAATTAATTTTAAAATATTACTTTCTGTTCCATTTTTTAAAATATTACTCTTCAATTAATTGAATGTCTTCATCATTCAAATTTTCTCCATAGGTGATGGAGATTTATGCAGGTAATCAATTAATGGACGTAAGGCTAACATATTCAATAATTGGAACAATTATTTGTTGAATAAAACAAAAATGTCGTTTGCATGAAAAGCAAATCTCTGTAGAAATCTGTTCGCAATGATTGTGCTCTTCACAATCACATTATAGTATTTTATGAGTCCATCAATATCAAACACTCAAATATTATTTTTTATGATATTTTTGCAATCCATACTTGTAAAATAATTACTGTCACATTAATTAGTTGCATTTTCTATACTTTTTCACAATTACTTATACTTAGAAGCAACATAACTACAACTTCCCGACCCAATTTAAATGTCCTTATACCATAATATAATTTATCTCTTCTAGTCATGTGTATTGTTTGTTTAATTTTAAAAATATTTTCATAGAAAATGATTAAATATGACACATATTATGATTTTAGTAGTTGGATGAAATAATTTATCTCCTTATATTAGAAATATTTTATTATGTTAAAAGAAATACAAACAAATCTATTCTCCATGCACCGACAAAATATAAATCATTTAACCATTAAACCATTACCATTGTTTGTTGTTGACATATATTCAATAAATAAATAATTGGCATTATATGTGCAAAGTTGGTCACAGTGTCTGCAATGTTATGGGGTTATAGTTGTGAAATTGAATGTTCTGGATTTGTACTGAATTGATAGGACCTGTCCCAGTTGCAGAGGGGCACGATTTTTGTCAGCAATATTCATATAGTAATTGTTAGAATTTTTTGGTGGTTATTTGTTTTTTGAATTCATTTTCTTGTATCATTTTGATACCTAACCTTGTCATAATGAATTTCTTTTTCCTTATTGATAAAATTAGATAATATTAATAAGTGTCTTAAACACATTATTTAAAGAAACGAAATAAAAAATGTTATCTTGAAAATTGATGTTTTAATATATGTATGAGCAATGGAGTTAGTTTTAGAAATTAAATTTCTATTTTATATTTCTTAAGTAATGTTTTTAGGGCACTTCTTAATAATGGCGGATTTTGACCATTATTTTACGGGTACAAAATCATAATTTATATATAAACAATATATAGAATTATTAGAAAATTATAAATGTAAAAATAACTAATTTTATCATGTTTAAATTCGCAAGAAATGTAACAAATAAACTCCTTATAATTTCTTATAAACAATACATGTTTTTTAAACGAACAATACAAATTGGAGCATAAAATCATTTTTCTTACTCTCACAAGTAGAGAATCAAAATAATTTAACTTGAGATCTGGGTGAGAAACTTATGACAAGGAATATAAGGGGTGGAAGAGGGGAAGGGGTCATAGAGTTCAAAATGAGAATTTTGAAGCCGCATAGAGTCCAAAGTGAGGGTTTTGAAGAATAATAAATGTCGAGAAAATTATATAGAAATATTGTTTTTTGTTACCATTTTGAACTATACCCATAAAATTATCCCTGAATAACTTTGGAAAAAATATGAGGATCTCAATTTATGGTTTTAGTGTAGATAAATAAAGTCATTGTTTTCCATGGAACGATTTTCTTTTATTTTTTATTGGATTGACGATCTCTAGAATAATTATTATGTAACAAATATTACAACAATCCTTATAGCATTAGTATTATGTGAATGATTTTTTTTGTGAAAGTCCGTTCAAGTTTATTAACTTTACCTAGAATAAGACACGCCTTATCAAATATCTAAAAACAGGACCACATATTTTATAATATAAACAATAATATGACTTTCGTATGACCATTCCACATTATAATATTTTTGCTGTAAAAACAAAATGTTTATCTAAATTTTTGTCTCAATTAAGTATTATGTTCCCGTAAGTAGTGGTGGTTTAGGTCTTGGTAAATTTTTATGGTCTTAATCCTAGCAATTCTATATATTTATTAGAGGTCTATCCTTCAATTTCTTTTATTGGTAAAAGACAAATTTTATTAAAATTGGATAAGGGTTAGAGCAAGTTCAAAAGAAAAATGACATGAATTGGAAGATAATCATAAGGATTAGAAGTCAAAGTAGAGTAAGGTAAAGCATAAACGGGTCTTCTTCCATTGATCCAAAACCAAGATTTTACCTTCATTGAATTCATGATATATTGAGTAGTCAATATGTTTGAGTTGAAGATGGTGTCGTTCGTCGCTTATCAAACGAACCACGTTATTGATAGTCAAATAATGTTCCAAATCTTCCAGCTTTTCTTACAGTGTGGCAAGCACATATGGATGAAAAATGGTTGACAGGGTCGGAGGGAAGTGTTATGCTAAAATCCAACTAGTTGTAATCCTTTGCCAAAATATGTATGTGAACCTACAAGTAAAAATGAGATTACAAAAAAACTCAAGTTGTTTATGATAAAGATTGTACAAGAGACCATCTCCATGAGCAGGGGTGATCCCCCTTCGAAGTAAAGCTTACAGATTCCTTTTAAAAAGCCACCAGGTGAAAGCCATAACTTTCAAGGCACCTTTAGATTCCCAAAGGAGGTTGAGATGAGTGTACGAATACTCCTATTGGTTGATCAGAGAAGTAAGAAATTTGTAGGTGGATTTGACGAAATAAATGTTAGATTTATCATGGCGCCAAGTCCAAGAATCACGAACATTCTCATGGAGGGAGCACTCCTAAATTTCCCGCGTAATATTATCAACTAGCTCGAGCTACCAAGAGAATGGATTCCTTCTCCAAATTAGGTTCCACTTTCACTTCCCCTCCGACCATCTACCTAAGTCAATGATGGAAGCAACCTTAGACAATCTAAGATTGTAAAGTCCAATGTATTTTGACCTAAGAGCATGGGACCTAACCAATTGAGGTGCCAAAATTTTGTAGTCTCCCCATCACCAAATTTATGAACAATACTATTCCAAAATCAGTGGGAGTTATCCTTCCCCCATATGGTAAGATGTTGTAAGTCTCTGAACCAATGTGAGTTTTTTGGAGAATAAGTAATAGCCTACTCACTCGTAGAGTCATAGATAGTGTGACCCTATTTGAACTCAACACTTTACTCTGAAGCCTATCATCCTTATGGAGTAGTCTTTATTTCCATCTTCCCCAGAAGTTCCTAGTATTAGATTATGCTCTCAATCACTTTTGAGTCGTATAATGTCAAATAGACTTTAATACAATTGTCATATCACGTTCATACAATTGTCATATCATATTCATACAATTGTTATATCACGTTCCAAAATATTCAACGGGAGTCCTTTGGGGTGGATCTGAGACCAATCGTGAAATTAATTGAGTTATATGGGCTATTGTCTATAAACTAAGCATGAGGATGGTTTGAGATGAAGGACATTCATCTCTTCAACTTAACTCTTCTTGGTAAATAGAAATGGGGAATTATTAATGATAACAATAGCCTTTGATGCAGAGTCTTTAAATCTAAATATGGATAGGAGATTAGCACTCATCGGGGCGGAAGGCATACTTCCCCCAACAGGTGTTCCCTTTGGTTCCGTGATCTTGATAGGTTGTCAACTCGTGGCTCTCACTCTATGAATTAGTTTTGGGATGGTTTAGTATGACACGCCGGATATGACAATAATACTAATTCTAGCATGATAATTAGGTGGGTCATGGAAATCTCATGGATTGGTTCCATGATAACTGGCAAATAGGTGTAATAATACTACATCGTTTTCGCAAATAAGTATAGAGTGTGATTTTATTGTCTCCATGGGGAATTGCTAAAAACTATAGTGTTTCAACTCTTTTTACTATTTCTCAGCTCAATTGATTTGGGGTTCTTTGTTGTGTGACACAAACACCTCGAATGTACTTTTATAAAATGGTAATTGTAGTCGGGGTTAAACTTCACACTCACTCTCCGTTTCCGCCTCGATTCTTTTATTTCATACAAATTAGAACAACTAGTCCATATTATACCTCAATTTAACTATTTGTTAATGTCTTAGTCAATTAATTGCTTATGCAAGAAAAACCTATGTCTAGTGATTTTGATGCGCAAGAATATATTTATGACTTACAATATCATGCCCCTATGTTTAGTGATGCAAATATGCAAGTTGAGTGAAAATGCAACACCTCAAGTATGTTAGTCGTCAATGTCTTGGTCTATGCTAACACTTTATCATAGGTAGGTCTATGTCTAGTAAATACCATGATAAAATTCATATATATGAACCTTCAAACACGCCTCTATGTTTAGTAACACATGTTATTCAGTTTGAGAGTTATAAAATCACAAATATTAGTTCTATGTCTAGATACCAAAAAGTGACATGCATGTAATGACAAAAAAAGTTAGTCTATGTCTAGCAAATGTAATATTAGTTAAGCAATGCAAGTTCAGAATTCATGCAAAGGTATTTGAACAATGTGTTCTAAGTTTATGCTAAAGTTGATCAATACTAAAACAAACATTAAATAAATATAACTCAAATGGAAATAAACTTCATGGGATATATATTAGAATCCAAGATGGTTATATTGAGACTATTCTACATTTAATCCCAACTAAGAATTTCTTAGCTACTCATATCTACTAAATGTAAGAATGACATGGATAATACACTCATGGGATGGTAAAACAAAGCACAATTGAGTAACGATTAACACCTATAATGCTTACACTTAGTTTCAATGAATTAAGTGAGCTAAACTCTCTAAAGAAAGCTAAAATTACAAGTACAATTCGAAGTAGTAAAAGTGTGTACAAATGAAATGGTTTAAAACTACTTAAATAGTATTCTCACGATATGTTTAAACACTACTCTATTAATTCTGCTTATTTGATTCTCAATAGGCAGATCCCTCTGTCGGCGACTCCCGACTCTTTCATATTCTAGATCTATTGGATTCCAAATCTCCTTTGAAGGTTATCACATTTTCTTGACATCTATTCCAAGACGGAGTGCCAACAATGGATGTCCTGCTTAGGAGAGAGATCAACTTTCAACATGGTGGTTACCCCTTATGCAAACTTTGCGATGAATATTACTAATCCTCACAACATTTATTTTCTTCTTACAAATTTACTTATTTGGTGTGACAGTCAATCTACAACTAGCTCGGGTTTATCATTGTTCTCCCTCCGAACTTGACCAACCACTTCTTCATCCATATGAGCTTACCAATCCACTCAAAACGTAGAAAGTTCTCAAGCACTATTTAGCTAGAAATTGTTTGGTTCATTTGGATAGACATAAATAACATCATTTTTAACTCCAAGCAGATTTCTATTACATACATTGTTTGATTCGTTTAAATAGACATGATCTATGATGACTGACTGACAAACCCCTTAGGTTGCTTTTCGCTTCTCTTTTAATGTTTGTCCCAGTTTAATGTATTTTCCTCTCTTTTTTCTTTTATTCATGTGTAACATTTTAGTACCTTGGTACCTCATTAATAAAAATTATGTGACTACCAAAAAAAGTTTCTATGTAGTATCATAATTTGTAAATGATTGTATTATGTTAACATTGAACCATATCCAAGTGAATATTGTGGGAATCAATGAACCTAACAATGCACTTTCATATTGCTAACAATTTATTTGGCATACATCATTACATCCTTACCTAACAATGAACCATTTGGGTTCCACTTGATTCTCTTAATAGAAAGACCCAGGCCCACAATTATCACTATTTACTATCTAGAGATCATTCACATAATAATAAGTACTCAAACAAGTACAACTTTTTACTATTTTCCTAGCTATTTGTCAAATCAAAAATACATCTTCCATTTTCATGAACATTTTCTATCAATTAAGTAGTTACTTTACTAAAGAAAAATTGAGCACACATGCAAGTGTCACAATTTTCATGAATGTTTAACAAATACTAACAACTAACATACTAACAATTGTCGATAAAAAAAACATTAACTTTAGCACTTTTTAGCCCAAGAATTATTCACAACATTACAAACATGATCTTTAACATAATCCAGTTTGTCATTTGCTCGATTTTATCTTTTACAATGTGTGGAGGCCAATCCAAGGGAAAACAATGGAAAATCGAGTTTTTGGGCAAAAGATGCCTTCACTCAGCGTAGCAGCCATACTCAGCAGAAAGAACAACAAAAGAAACCATTACTCTAAATGATATATTATTCATTATTTATTTGTACTACTTATATTTGATTAAATCTAAATGATTGATAATGCAGTGATAACATAAAAACTCTTAAGCTATGAGTACATATATCTTTTTTATATTAGTGAAATATTCCACAAGAGATATTGGGAAGAACTCGCCCAATTTCTAAGGATTTGAGAGTAAAAAACAGGAATTAAATCCAATGGGTAGCTTGTGACTTGTTCAAAATGTCATCCTTGTTAAATTAAATCCCTTTTACTCTTGGTCTTGGTGTTTCAATATCAACAATTTTCTTCGGCTAGGGCATTCACTTTGTGTGTGCAGGTTTTATGTTTGGGCTTTATTCTTGTTTTTTATTCTATGTTGGCTTTTTTTTGTTTTGGTTTATTAGTTGCTTCGGTTAATTATAAAGCCAAAGCTTACATATATTTTGTTTCTTGATCATTATGTTGAATATTTTTTCAATGAATTTCTATTTTCAAAAGAAAAATATAATATCCCAGAATTCTTTTAGCATATGCTTGCTACTTATGTATGATGGGTTGATTCATGTAGAATATAAAAAATTATATCTTCTAGTATATTATATATTGAGTTAGTGTATGCTCTTAAAAAAACAAAAAACAAAATGCACAGAAAAAGTCTTAGTTAAAAACATAAAACCCACAATTATGCAATACTTTAGTAGAACATATTTTATTATATATTATATACAAAATAGACAAGCAGAACTAGAAGTTGATATTCCAGTTATGACACTACAAAAGAATACCAAAAGCCACATGGTTTTTGTCCATATGGAAATGAATGTGATGTTACTTTAATAAGAGGCTCAAGGCCTTGACCTTTCATGAATTAGACTCCTTTTTAGTATCAGGGAGAAGTATCCTTAAAAAATAAATTAAAAAATTATATGTAATAACATTTATATCATTATATTTATATTGGTAAAACAATTCTTATTCTTAAAACTAAAAACGAAAAACAATATTCTTAAATCAAGTACTAGAGATGATTTTGACGGGTTACAAATATATTATTTTCAAGTCCTTTAACTTTGAGTACGGTACACTCATTTAAGTATGGTACTGTACACACACAAGTGGAAGGGGAATTATTAAAAATGACTATATCATAGCAAAGATATTTGGTTAATTGATGTGGAAGGGAACTCATTCAGTCATGCATGTTTACGTGTAACTCTCATTATCATTCTTTTTTGGTTGAAATTACAATTTCACTGTTTCATTTGTAGGGTACAAGAAGTGAAACCTTTTTGGTTTTGTGGAAGCTAGGCATTACACGTTGAATGTCTTGTGTTGGACATAATATATAAATGATATCATTTCTATGAGAATAATTGTTATCGTGATAAATGAGAATAATTAATATGAACAATTGAATCTTATTTCAATAGTTGAAATTAAAAGAAGTGGTCATGTAATTAATAACTAATTTCTAATTCTAATTATCTATGGTTGTAAAATCTAAATTTATTATTGTGAAAGTTTGTATACTTTTTACTTTATACACTGCTTATATATGTGTTGGTGGAATGGGTTAAAAGAGCTTTGGTGGAATGAAACTAGGTTCAGTTTACAAGCAAAGGTGTGATTGTGTGTATGTTTCAGTGCAAAGCATCTTATATCTTATCATGTTAACTATTTAATTTATAATGTAATAATAGAAGATAATATAGGAATTTGCATGGAGTAAATATATCATATAGTAATAAATGTATATTAAGTAAATGTTTTGGTGTAGGGGGCTACTTTTCCAAATTTACTTAACTTCCGCCCTTGAATACACTTAATAGTTATGGATTAGGCTAAAAACATCTTCAAAGCATGGTTTAAAAAATACAAGAGATGTACTTAAAAAAATAGTATTACCATACGTTATAAGAGAACACAAGTATTTTCATGTTTATTAAATATTATGTTTGATTTCTTTTAAGCAAGATCTCGAGTTCGAATCTTATGAATAGAAAAAATAGTCGTTGGGAGAGTTAACCTCACATACCCGTAGATGTTCCCGACTCGGACAGGATTGCCTTCAATACGAAGATACATGTTGAAAACCAACAAAATAGTCCCCAAAAAGATAGTCAATAAATATAATGGGGACGGAAGAGTTATATTACTTGTGATGCTATTTTACAAAAAAAATTAGTATAATGAGTATGAAACTAATCCTTTTCGAAGTACGTGTTTATCTATCTCAATAAATGTCATTCATAGAAATCGAATTCTTAATATTTTGGTCATCCTAGAGATATAACAGAATCTTACATCATTAGATTAATACCTGGTTGCTTGATGCTCTTTTAAAATGACAGTAGTTTTTTTTTTAATGCACTAGTAACACATATTTTGTTGTATTTTGCAGGCTTAACGTATGCAGCAAAAGTTGTAGATTGTTGTGGTTGAATTTTATGAATCCAAATATCAAGTGGCAGAATTCAATGAGGATGGAGTAGATTTAATGTTAAGAATGTATAGAATTTTGGGAAACAATTTAAGTTCACATATATTACTATTTTTGGTCAAAAGACTTTTATTACAATAACTTATTTTCTAAGATATTCATGTTTTATTATTTTTTTGTTTCACAGATTTTAATATTTTAGAAACCCAATAATGAAATTATTAATTTTTAATCATGCTCTTATTTGTCTTTCAAGTCTCATTAATTGAAGCATTAATATTGAGTTCAATTTATTTTTCCTTATTAAATGAGAAATTATGAAAATTTAGAGTATAATTTATGATGTGAATGATTAAAATAATTAATTATTGGAAATATTATGAAACATTTTATTTAAAACATATAATTTTTGACATTATTTAATTATTTCTTAATCTCTATGCATAACTTTTTTTATAAGATGAACATTTCCAATTATTCATCTACAGCATATTGTCATTAAGTAAGTGTTTGAAGGTATATTTCTCTCCTTTCAAGAAGATGTAATATATTTAAACTCGATAATAAAACAAAGAAGACTATATTCTAATATATTACCCTATTCATATTCTTTAATGTATGAAGTTATGTATATAATTTAATAAATTAATAAATGAAATGAAAATTTGATATAATTTGAGTATAATATTCCTATATAAATCTAATTAAAAATTACATTAAAAATAAAAACTGAGAAATAATAGATGAAAATAGAAGTAATTAACAAGTGAATGATTTAAAAATAGTGAAAAAATATATCTTAAGTTTTGAAAACATAAAAAAATTGAAAAAAGGTAAAAAAAAAATTAAACACGTAGAAGTTAAAACATTAAAGAGTGGGGATTCACTTACTCCAAAAGTAAGTTTTTTAAACTTACTCCTCATCCTAATTATCAATTCTAGGGATATCTAATGGTTTAAACCTACTCACTAATTCAAACCATTTGATTTCTCTAGAATTGATGGTTAGGATGGGGAGTAAGTTTAAAAAACTTACTCTGAGAGTAAGTGAATCCCTCTCCAACATTAAAATATATGAAATAATAGTACTCCATATATATCTTCTCCTACTTTTATTTATAAAAATATTTCTACATAGAATTATTCAAAAACAATATCAGTTTTTTATTAGTTTTTATGTGTGCATACAAATATAGATGCTCCTAAAAGAGCTTCTAAGGATGTGAAAAGCTATTGGAATTCACCTTGGGAAGAAGCATTACATCAACAAGTTATATATCCTGGTTGAGAAGGAAATTAGTTATGGAAGATAAAAGTGGGGACAATGTGGTCTTTATGAAGCATGTGGTGCTGCTACATGAGAGTGCAATAATAATTGTGGGAAATTGTGTTGAAAGACAAGGAAAACATTGATGAGAGACACATATTTTTGTTGGGTCATGGGTGAGCAAATAAAATGCTATTCAAACACTTTAATTGGGATAAAGAACAGCATAAGTTTTTACAGAAGGTGAAAGTTAGAGTGAATTATTCACATTAACAGTTAAGTTAGAGTGAATCATTAGCTTAATTCTTCCTATCCTTTGTATGGTCTATTCATTGTAAAATGTGAGAATATATTTACAATGAGAGAATATATGCTTCCTGTTGTACAATGGCTCATATTCTCTAGCTAACAATACAAGTTATGGTTTGGGCTAATATAAAGGGGTTAGGATAGAATGCTATATATTTATGTTATGTAAACCTAATATAAGAAGGAGAACAATATTCAAAAGACAAATCATTATTCTCTAATAATACATAGTAGTAGGCTCTCAATGCTCTCAGAAACGTAGGCATAATTTGTTGAACCTCGTTATCGAATCCCTTGTGTTATTCTTTTTATCTATACAATTTTACTATTTGATTATTCGCTTGTTCCCAACAACTAGTACCAGGTGGCTCTTAACCCATGTGCCAAATTTGAGGTGGGGAAGTTCGATGGAACATGTAATTTTGGATAATGGCAAAGGAGGGTTAAGGATGTGTTGGCTCAACAAGGTCAATCAAAGGCACTGCGTGAGAATAAACTAGATGGTATGGATCAACTGGATTAGGAAGAGTTGAAAGAGAAGGTTGCAGAACCATATGGCTTGGACTCTCGGAAGAGGTGATGTATCATGTTATGGATTTGACGTCACCAACATAGGTATGGAAGTCATTAGAGAAGCGATTCATGTCCAAGTCTCTAACAAATAAGCTGTATTTGAAACAAAGACTTTATGGCCTGAAGATGCAGGAGGGTGCTGATTTGCAACAAAATATCAACAATTTTAATCAAGTGATCAATGACTTGCATGAACTTGATGTGAAAGTTGATGATGAGGACAAAGCAATAATATTAATGTGTTCTTTGCCAAATTCCTATGAACACTTGGTAACAATATTGACATACGAGAAAGACTCAATCAAACTGGATGAGATCTCATACGCACTTTTGTCTCACACTCAAAGAAGACAGAATGTAGGGGAAGGGTCTCAGTGAGATAGTCTGTATATGAAAGGGAGCCAAGCGCATGGGAGGAGACAAGGTAGAGGACTTCCTACAAAAGGAAAAAGACCAAATTCCATGGGTAGAACACTAGTAGAGTGCTTTAAGTGCAAACAAAATCAGATATTACAAAAAATGATTGTCACAATGATGGAGTTCTAGCAAGCCGGTAGGAAAAAATGGAGTATTTACATATGCAAATATTGCACAGAAAGATGACTCTAGGTACAATAGTGAAGTTGATCTACTATTTGTATCATCAAATTATAGTGCAGATGAGTGGATACTTAGCATTGGTTGTTCCCACCATATGACGCCAAACAAAGAATTGTTCACCACATACAGGATAGACAATTTTGGTTTTGTGTATCTCAGAAATAATAAAGCATGTGGAATTATTGGCATGAGAGAAATCAAAATTGTGATGGATGATCGTGTAGTGAAGACGTTATGTGAGGTCAGGCACATACGAGATTTGATGAAGAATTTAATTTCTTTGGGGACATTGTAGGCCAAAGCTGATGGGGATAATGATATTCTACGAGTATGCAAATATGCTCTGACTGTGATGAAGGGTAAGAGGACTCTTGGGAACACTTACAAACTTTTAAGGAGAACAATTATGGTGGCACATATGTTTGGGACATATTAGTGTATGTGGCATGACAGAACTATACAAAAGAGGACTATTGAGATGAGTCAACAAATGCAAGCTAGATTTGTGCAAGTATTGTGTGCTTAGGAAACAAACTTGAGTTAGTTTCTAAGATAACCAACACCGGACTCGAGGCACTCTAGACTATGTCCACACTGATGTAGGGGACCCACTCAGGAACCATCCCTAGGAGGTTCTAGGTATTTTGTTACCTTTGTTGATGATTCTTGCAAGATCTGGGTATATTTTCTGAAGCATAAGTCATAATTCTTTGCCAACTTCAAGGTTTGGAAGGCAGAGGTAGAGAACCAAATGGGTAGAAAAATCAAATATCCGAGGTCAGACAATGGTATGGAGTACAAAGACTCACAGTTTCAGAAATGTTGTGAGGAATATGGCATTCAGAGGCACTTTTTGGTGAAAAAGACTCCTCAACAAAATGGTGTTGCAGAGAGGATGAATAGAACTCTTATAGAGAGGGTTAGATGTATGAGACTGAATGCTAGACTTTCCAAAGGATTTTGGGCAGAGACACTTAGTATGGTATGCTATGTCATCAATAGATCATCACAAGCTTAATTAAATGGTAAAGTTGCAGAAGAAGTATGAACATGTAACTCAATCAATTATAATATGTTATGCATATTTGGTTGTCCTACTTATATACACGTACCTAGTGATGAACGATCAAACTTGATCCCAAGTCAAAAAGGTGTATCTTCATTGGATATACCAAATGTGTGAAGGAGTTCATGTTCTGGGATTTAGTTTCCAGAAAAGTGGTGTTGAGTAGAGATATAGTGTTTGATGAAGATTTCATGTTGAACCAGTCAATTTTGACATAGGTGCCCAAGCCAAATTGAGAGACTTTGGAATCAAATATGATTCCAGTGAGCAATGAAACAGTTCAGGTGAATAATGGCAAGGAACCATGCACTAGTTCAAGTCAAGAACATAATGATTCTCAGGCAGAGAGTTCAGGTGTGTATGAGTATCTACTTGATAGTGATAGGGATAGACGTCCTATCAAGCCTCCAGAGATATATGGCTTTGAGGATATGACTTCAGTTGCTCTCCATATTAGTTCAAGGGATCCATGTAGCTTTCAAGATGCTATAATCAGGCAGGAGAAAGAACAATTGATGGGTGTCATGATTGAGGAGATGAAGTCTTTACCGAAGAACCAAACTTGGGAGCTTGTTTCATTGCCCCTTGACAAGCATGCAATTGGGTGTAAGTGGGTGTACAAGAGGAAGCCAAAAATATCAGAAAAAGAAGGGGAACATTTCAAGGCTCGTCTTGTAGCAAAAGGGTATTCACAATAGAAAGGGGATTGACTACAATGAGATTTTCTCCCTAATGGTGAGACACACTTCTATCAGGGTAGTACTTGCCTTGGTAGCTAGCTGAGATATGCACTTAGAACAGATAGATGTGAAGACTGTATTTCTTCATGGTGATTTAGATAAGAAAATTTACATGACACAACCAGAAGGGTTCAGTGCATCTAGAAGAGTCACTTGGTTTGCAAGTCGAAGAAATCTCTATATGGGTTGAAGCAGTCTCTCAGACAATGTTACAAGTGATTTGACACTTATATGTTGAAGCTTGGTTACAAACGTTGTGAGTATGATTGATGTGTTTATGTGAGAAACCTTGACGGTGGTTCTTTTGTTTTTCTGCTACTTGATGTTAATTGCTGCTAATCATTTGAGTGATATCAATGAGCTGAAAGTAATGAGCTGAAAGTCATGCTAGGTAAGGAGTTTGACATGAAAGATTTAGAAGCTGCTATGAAGATTCTTGGGATGGAGATTCATAGGGATAAGGGAGCTAGAAAACTATGGCTCTCCTAGAAAAGCTATGATGAAAAGATCTTAGAGAGATTTGATATGAGCAATGCTAAAGTAGTAAGCACCCCATTGACAAATCAATTCAAGTTTTCCCTAGATCGGTAGAGAGACATGTACTTGCATACTTGCTTGATGTATGCTATGATTTGTACTAGATCAGACTTGGCACAAACATTTAGTCAAGTATGCAAGTACATGTCTAAACCATGGAAGCAATATTGGAAAGTAGTTAAATGGATTTTCATATATTTGAAGGGGACTACATGTCTCAGTATCATGTTTGGCAGTCAACAGAGTAAGCCTTCAGTTATTGGTTATGTGGATTCGGACCATGCAAGAGACTTGGATGATAGAAGGTCCACAATGGGCATTATGCCATATATCGTAATTATCGACGACCATTTGACATCGCTATTTTGAATGACGTTATTGAATATGAGGCAGAAGAACATCAACAACACAGATTAAAGCAATCGATGTCAATATGGGTAACTTTAACAACACATTCTTGAAACAACATTGTTGAACATCGGTGACATTAGCGTATGTTATAGGAAGTGTTGTTAATGTACATCTATTCCACAGCGCAACGTTAAATAAGCGTTGTTGAAGATCACATAG
This sequence comes from Lupinus angustifolius, assembly GCF_001865875.1. NCBI lineage: Eukaryota > Viridiplantae > Streptophyta > Magnoliopsida > Fabales > Fabaceae > Lupinus > Lupinus angustifolius. The sequence continues at coordinate 10,794,360 of NC_032016.1, forward strand.
TAACAACGGTTTCTTAAATATGTGTTGTTGCTTCTATATGATGTTTTAAATATCAGAAAAAATAGTGGTTGAGTGCTTATATGTCTCTTCATTTCTATGAAAAATTAGTTGGTTGCACATCTTCCAAGGACGGCGATAATGATTCTCTATCTATTTGAATCTATAAATGTTGTGGTTCACTTCATGTTCTATTTCATGAGCAAGTGTATGTGTTTCTATAGATTATTTTTTTCTGCTTTGTATATTTTTTTGTCTCCTTCATTGTCTCCTTTTATAATTGTCTACTTTGTGTGATGGGTTGTGGTATATATTCATTATAACAACGTATAAGAAGTATTGTTAATCATGACAATATACTATTGCGGTCAAACAGAAAGCGTACAAAAGCGTTGTTATACATCTAAAATACGCGTTGTTGAACTAAAACTCTAGCATAGTGGGGGTTTATCTTCACCTTGCAGGTAGACCAATTATGTGGATATCATCAGTTTAGTCTGTTATTGTTGTGTCCGCAACCGAAGCAGAGTACATGGCAATTGGTGAAGCTTCTAAGGAAGCCATGTGGCTTATGGGGTTGGTACATGAATTAGGCATTAAGCTAGGTGGAGTTTTGTTACCTTGTGACTGTCAGAGTGCTATATTCTTGACAAAGAATCGGGTGTATCATGCTAGGACCAAACATATTGATGTGAAATTTTACAAGATTAGAGAGTTGGTAGCTTGTTGGCAGATACCATTGCAGAAGGTTCACACTTCAGAAAATGCAGCTAATATCTTAATGAAACCGATTATTATGGACAAGTTCAGACATTGCCTGAGCTTGCTGAACATTCACTAATGTTGGATTGTGGAGCGCCCCCAATCCAACGACGGAAGATGGAGATTAATGATATTTGTCAGTGTGGAGATTGTTTTTCAATGGTTCTTTTTCTCTAGATAACATCAATACAAGTTATGTGTTTAAGTTGATATAAATGTGTTGAAGTATTTTGAAGAGAAAAAAATGGGTTAGCCGACCTTGCCAATGGCGGGTCGGGCCAAAGGCGGGTCGGACTGACCCGTATTGTCACCCCTAATAAAAATACCCTAAACTTTACGCATTTTTAAAGTAGATATCATAAATTATTTTTTCCTTCATAATTACCCCTTAAACTTTAATTATTGGTGAAACTGGTCAGTATATAAAGATAAAGCTAAATTAATTGAAATGAAAAACTCTAACTTTTTTATTTCCTTTTAATTTCAATGGCTAGATATTTTTTATTTTTTATTTATTTTTTCAAGTATACAAACATTATTGTATTAATCACTTTTAACACTCAAATTTATTTATCTTCTTTTCAATCAAATTTGTATTTTGACGATGGTTTCATTCAGATATCAATATTGCTAATTTACACTATTGTATTGTTATTAATGTTAGTCTAAGTGTGATGATTTCCTTATTGGTCTATTAATAATTTAACAATATATTTATGTAGAGATCAATTTCACAAGTTGATGTAAATTTAAGAGATAATTAGAAAGAAAAAATAGTTCATAATAACTACTTAGAAATGACATAAAGTTTATAAAGACTTTATCTACTTTTTCTTTTTTTTATAATTAAGATGTATTCTTGATATTACTTTTACCAGCTTTATATATAAGAATGTATCCTACTTAGCTTCAGCTTGATGTTTGTGCCTATTACAATATACTCCACATCTATTGTAACATTTTGATAGTGGGTGGGGTGCCCCTTTGTGCTCTATTTATAATTTGCTTTTAAAAAAATATCTTCAATTTTTTTTAAATAAAAAATTTAATTTTATCAAGTGGGAATGAATCACAAAAAAAAATTATGTCCATTATTAATAAATCTTAAGTTTCATTACTAATACATAATAAATGTCTTTTACAACATCCAAATTTCAAGGACACGTACGGGATGGAGATTAATGCAGAAGTCCTCATCTAAGGACATATCATTGTATATTTTTTTAATTTTAATTATATAATGTGAGATACAAACAAATATGATATCTTGTGTAAGGGACCAATGTCCTATACAGATCACAATCACATTATGGAGGATGTTGAAGAGTAGCAACAAGTACTACTAGTCATGAAGATTAATAATGACTTGAAGAGATGTGATATTTTTCCCAACTCTTTAGTACTAGTGTGCCACGTGATTCCATCACTAAAACATTGTCCCCGTCAGAAAAATCGATATTAACGTTAGTCTAATGGTGTAAGACTTCATTAGATTTATAATATTGTGTTAGGCTAAAGTTTAAATGTTCGATTCCTGAAAACGACACTTATAAGGAAGATCAAACACATATTCCAAAATAGATTAATTTCTTATCCATAGAATAATGAAATATCTTTAATTATACAAAGGAAATCCGACACTTAGTATTAGTCAGGTCGATACAAAGTGACACCGATAAGGAAATAGTATTCGCCCCGCACTAATTAGAGTTTATGTAGACACCAACCCTAAGTTTTCTACGTTAATTGAGACCTCTCTTGCAATGTTTGGGTTGGTTGTCGTAATTTTGCATGTTTTAGAGAAAGTATAGGTGTTTGTACTCTTGTGACTAGCTTGGTACATATGCAAGGTGTTGTTCCCTTCATCCTTTCCTTAATGATGGGGAAAGTTCCTACTTTGATGTTTATAGCTAGTTTTTTATCAATGATTATTTTTTCAAAGAAGAAAAGTTAAAAAGGGATTTATTGAATTTTGGGGACTAACATTAGTAAGCTAACTAAAGAAATTAAAAAGTTTGAATGAGTTTGATGTTGTCTTACTTGAAAAAAGTACATGTTAAGTTATGGAAAAATCTACAAAATATAAAAGGAGGAACCATTTTTGTCTAATATAATGGATGCATATATTAGATTATTTTTTTCATGCATGGTTTCTTGACATAAAAGAATTAGGAACCCTTTTTTTTTACTAATCAAGAGGCTTTGGTTGCTTGAAGTTTGTGATATTAAAAATGAAAAATAAGCTAATCACTCACTTTACATTTTTTATATTAAAATTGTGATAATGATATGTTACGTACTGACTCTCTTTGATGAGGTAGTTGGTTAATTACTCAAATTCTGAAATTGATTTCTAGATATTCCACACTTAATAGTAGTATATTAATACGATCGACATAAGTGGTAATCAAGTAATCATGACTAAGTCATCATAAATGAAATTTTATAAATAGTAAAGTATTTATTCCCATGAAATATTCCCACTTATTAAATTTATAAGTACATTCACATTTAATCCCATCCCATAAAATTCAGGTCGTTGGTTCAGTGAGTATCTACTTGATAGTGATAGGGATAGACGTCCTATCAAGCCTCCAGAGATATATGGCTTTGAGGATATGACTTCAGTTGCTCTCCATATTAGTTCAAGGGATCCATGTAGCTTTCAAGATGCTATAATCAGGCAGGAGAAAGAACAATTGATGGGTGTCATGATTGAGGAGATGAAGTCTTTACCGAAGAACCAAACTTGGGAGCTTGTTTCATTGCCCCTTGACAAGCATGCAATTGGGTGTAAGTGGGTGTACAAGAGGAAGCCAAAAATATCAGAAAAAGAAGGGGAACATTTCAAGGCTCGTCTTGTAGCAAAAGGGTATTCACAATAGAAAGGGGATTGACTACAATGAGATTTTCTCCCTAATGGTGAGACACACTTCTATCAGGGTAGTACTTGCCTTGGTAGCTAGCTGAGATATGCACTTAGAACAGATAGATGTGAAGACTGTATTTCTTCATGGTGATTTAGATAAGAAAATTTACATGACACAACCAGAAGGGTTCAGTGCATCTAGAAGAGTCACTTGGTTTGCAAGTCGAAGAAATCTCTATATGGGTTGAAGCAGTCTCTCAGACAATGTTACAAGTGATTTGACACTTATATGTTGAAGCTTGGTTACAAACGTTGTGAGTATGATTGATGTGTTTATGTGAGAAACCTTGACGGTGGTTCTTTTGTTTTTCTGCTACTTGATGTTAATTGCTGCTAATCATTTGAGTGATATCAATGAGCTGAAAGTAATGAGCTGAAAGTCATGCTAGGTAAGGAGTTTGACATGAAAGATTTAGAAGCTGCTATGAAGATTCTTGGGATGGAGATTCATAGGGATAAGGGAGCTAGAAAACTATGGCTCTCCTAGAAAAGCTATGATGAAAAGATCTTAGAGAGATTTGATATGAGCAATGCTAAAGTAGTAAGCACCCCATTGACAAATCAATTCAAGTTTTCCCTAGATCGGTAGAGAGACATGTACTTGCATACTTGCTTGATGTATGCTATGATTTGTACTAGATCAGACTTGGCACAAACATTTAGTCAAGTATGCAAGTACATGTCTAAACCATGGAAGCAATATTGGAAAGTAGTTAAATGGATTTTCATATATTTGAAGGGGACTACATGTCTCAGTATCATGTTTGGCAGTCAACAGAGTAAGCCTTCAGTTATTGGTTATGTGGATTCGGACCATGCAAGAGACTTGGATGATAGAAGGTCCACAATGGGCATTATGCCATATATCGTAATTATCGACGACCATTTGACATCGCTATTTTGAATGACGTTATTGAATATGAGGCAGAAGAACATCAACAACACAGATTAAAGCAATCGATGTCAATATGGGTAACTTTAACAACACATTCTTGAAACAACATTGTTGAACATCGGTGACATTAGCGTATGTTATAGGAAGTGTTGTTAATGTACATCTATTCCACAGCGCAACGTTAAATAAGCGTTGTTGAAGATCACATAGTAACAACGGTTTCTTAAATATGTGTTGTTGCTTCTATATGATGTTTTAAATATCAGAAAAAATAGTGGTTGAGTGCTTATATGTCTCTTCATTTCTATGAAAAATTAGTTGGTTGCACATCTTCCAAGGACGGCGATAATGATTCTCTATCTATTTGAATCTATAAATGTTGTGGTTCACTTCATGTTCTATTTCATGAGCAAGTGTATGTGTTTCTATAGATTATTTTTTTCTGCTTTGTATATTTTTTTGTCTCCTTCATTGTCTCCTTTTATAATTGTCTACTTTGTGTGATGGGTTGTGGTATATATTCATTATAACAACGTATAAGAAGTATTGTTAATCATGACAATATACTATTGCGGTCAAACAGAAAGCGTACAAAAGCGTTGTTATACATCTAAAATACGCGTTGTTGAACTAAAACTCTAGCATAGTGGGGGTTTATCTTCACCTTGCAGGTAGACCAATTATGTGGATATCATCAGTTTAGTCTGTTATTGTTGTGTCCGCAACCGAAGCAGAGTACATGGCAATTGGTGAAGCTTCTAAGGAAGCCATGTGGCTTATGGGGTTGGTACATGAATTAGGCATTAAGCTAGGTGGAGTTTTGTTACCTTGTGACTGTCAGAGTGCTATATTCTTGACAAAGAATCGGGTGTATCATGCTAGGACCAAACATATTGATGTGAAATTTTACAAGATTAGAGAGTTGGTAGCTTGTTGGCAGATACCATTGCAGAAGGTTCACACTTCAGAAAATGCAGCTAATATCTTAATGAAACCGATTATTATGGACAAGTTCAGACATTGCCTGAGCTTGCTGAACATTCACTAATGTTGGATTGTGGAGCGCCCCCAATCCAACGACGGAAGATGGAGATTAATGATATTTGTCAGTGTGGAGATTGTTTTTCAATGGTTCTTTTTCTCTAGATAACATCAATACAAGTTATGTGTTTAAGTTGATATAAATGTGTTGAAGTATTTTGAAGAGAAAAAAATGGGTTAGCCGACCTTGCCAATGGCGGGTCGGGCCAAAGGCGGGTCGGACTGACCCGTATTGTCACCCCTAATAAAAATACCCTAAACTTTACGCATTTTTAAAGTAGATATCATAAATTATTTTTTCCTTCATAATTACCCCTTAAACTTTAATTATTGGTGAAACTGGTCAGTATATAAAGATAAAGCTAAATTAATTGAAATGAAAAACTCTAACTTTTTTATTTCCTTTTAATTTCAATGGCTAGATATTTTTTATTTTTTATTTATTTTTTCAAGTATACAAACATTATTGTATTAATCACTTTTAACACTCAAATTTATTTATCTTCTTTTCAATCAAATTTGTATTTTGACGATGGTTTCATTCAGATATCAATATTGCTAATTTACACTATTGTATTGTTATTAATGTTAGTCTAAGTGTGATGATTTCCTTATTGGTCTATTAATAATTTAACAATATATTTATGTAGAGATCAATTTCACAAGTTGATGTAAATTTAAGAGATAATTAGAAAGAAAAAATAGTTCATAATAACTACTTAGAAATGACATAAAGTTTATAAAGACTTTATCTACTTTTTCTTTTTTTTATAATTAAGATGTATTCTTGATATTACTTTTACCAGCTTTATATATAAGAATGTATCCTACTTAGCTTCAGCTTGATGTTTGTGCCTATTACAATATACTCCACATCTATTGTAACATTTTGATAGTGGGTGGGGTGCCCCTTTGTGCTCTATTTATAATTTGCTTTTAAAAAAATATCTTCAATTTTTTTTAAATAAAAAATTTAATTTTATCAAGTGGGAATGAATCACAAAAAAAAATTATGTCCATTATTAATAAATCTTAAGTTTCATTACTAATACATAATAAATGTCTTTTACAACATCCAAATTTCAAGGACACGTACGGGATGGAGATTAATGCAGAAGTCCTCATCTAAGGACATATCATTGTATATTTTTTTAATTTTAATTATATAATGTGAGATACAAACAAATATGATATCTTGTGTAAGGGACCAATGTCCTATACAGATCACAATCACATTATGGAGGATGTTGAAGAGTAGCAACAAGTACTACTAGTCATGAAGATTAATAATGACTTGAAGAGATGTGATATTTTTCCCAACTCTTTAGTACTAGTGTGCCACGTGATTCCATCACTAAAACATTGTCCCCGTCAGAAAAATCGATATTAACGTTAGTCTAATGGTGTAAGACTTCATTAGATTTATAATATTGTGTTAGGCTAAAGTTTAAATGTTCGATTCCTGAAAACGACACTTATAAGGAAGATCAAACACATATTCCAAAATAGATTAATTTCTTATCCATAGAATAATGAAATATCTTTAATTATACAAAGGAAATCCGACACTTAGTATTAGTCAGGTCGATACAAAGTGACACCGATAAGGAAATAGTATTCGCCCCGCACTAATTAGAGTTTATGTAGACACCAACCCTAAGTTTTCTACGTTAATTGAGACCTCTCTTGCAATGTTTGGGTTGGTTGTCGTAATTTTGCATGTTTTAGAGAAAGTATAGGTGTTTGTACTCTTGTGACTAGCTTGGTACATATGCAAGGTGTTGTTCCCTTCATCCTTTCCTTAATGATGGGGAAAGTTCCTACTTTGATGTTTATAGCTAGTTTTTTATCAATGATTATTTTTTCAAAGAAGAAAAGTTAAAAAGGGATTTATTGAATTTTGGGGACTAACATTAGTAAGCTAACTAAAGAAATTAAAAAGTTTGAATGAGTTTGATGTTGTCTTACTTGAAAAAAGTACATGTTAAGTTATGGAAAAATCTACAAAATATAAAAGGAGGAACCATTTTTGTCTAATATAATGGATGCATATATTAGATTATTTTTTTCATGCATGGTTTCTTGACATAAAAGAATTAGGAACCCTTTTTTTTTACTAATCAAGAGGCTTTGGTTGCTTGAAGTTTGTGATATTAAAAATGAAAAATAAGCTAATCACTCACTTTACATTTTTTATATTAAAATTGTGATAATGATATGTTACGTACTGACTCTCTTTGATGAGGTAGTTGGTTAATTACTCAAATTCTGAAATTGATTTCTAGATATTCCACACTTAATAGTAGTATATTAATACGATCGACATAAGTGGTAATCAAGTAATCATGACTAAGTCATCATAAATGAAATTTTATAAATAGTAAAGTATTTATTCCCATGAAATATTCCCACTTATTAAATTTATAAGTACATTCACATTTAATCCCATCCCATAAAATTCAGGTCGTTGGTTCAGACGATATATATGATTCTCTTTAAATCAAGTTTTGAATTCGTTTTTTAATTTGTTTATGAAAAAAATATCTCCTATGTTTTTTTTTTGAAACAGCAAAAGAGAAATGCATTAGACAAACACAAGGAATGCTACCCAATACAAAGGCTGAACAGAGCAGCGTTGTGAAACCCGAGCCGGGCGTTAAACCGGCAGAGGTCCCGTATTAGGTTTAACCGGTTTAAACTGTTAAACCGTCCGGTCTAACCGGGTGATTTCGTACATAATTAATAATTTTTATTTATAAATATATAGTTATATATAAATGTAAAACTTTATATAATTAATAATTATGTATAATTATATTGAAATAATACTTCTTTATCTTTTTTTGGACCGTAGTAAAACAAAATATTAGAACATTGTCCCATTTTTTTATTTTTAAGTGAGTCGTTCGGTTTACTTCCCGGGTTAATTCGGTTTAACCGGGTTTAACATGGTCGGACCGGATTTTTTCCGGTTCAAAGCGGTCCACTCTTATTCGGTTAAGACAGCAAACCAGAGCCGTTTTTAAGTCCAATCAGCGGTCAGACCGGTTGAACCGTCCGGTCCGGTTCTAACAACACTGGAACAGAAGTTGTAGTGTAACAATTTTATTTTTGACACTCCAAAAGCGAAACATATATTAAGACAACACAAGGGATACCATCCCTACAGTAGAACAAAAGATTAGGAAGCAATAAAGATACAAGTCAAGATATTAATACACTAATTAGCAAAACCATAATGTAACTTTGTAACCGAAATACTAAACCAGATCCAAGATTGAACTTGAATAAGATCCATCGTAGCTATAAAGCTACACTCCTTCTCATTAAACACCATCTCATTTTTCATCAACCAAATCGACCAAGGATCTAAACACTATTGATTAAAAAGAAGTGAACTTCTACCACAATTGGATGAACACGAAAGTCAAGTTGTAATATGAATTAAATTAATAACTTGAAGATAACTTTACCTTGATATGGAAATTCAAAGTTCAAATAGAGTTTCTTCTTATGAAAAATACATGTGGTCTCCTAGAGTCAACTCAAGGGATTAAAATTTGGAAATATAATGTAAGTAAGTTAGATCTAACTTGCATACAATTAAATATAAGGGGTGTCAAGACTAAAGATCATAAGATCTATAAGTAAAGAAAAATTAACTATAAGGTCAAGGTTAAATGGGATAGAAAAAACTTATGATATCATTTATATAACAAAATTGCTTTTATCCCATTCCATACATCTACCCCAAAAATTTATTGTTGGAGCATAAAAGAAAAACTCATTATGTAGAAGATGAATACTTGGATTGATTCTTTATTGAAGATAATGGAAAAGCATACAAATCCTTATATACAACTTGGAAGAGAAAATTCGTGGAAGAAGTAACTAACCAATTTCTAATTATCCAAAAACTAATCCCAATTTAATCACATGTCAAAATAGAACTCATAATTCAAAACCCTAAACTACCCTTTATACAAGGAAAAACAATTAGCCAAAATGATGCGTCGTGGATTGGTTTCTGGTGCACTATCGCTAGGATCTGGCGTAGAATCTTGTGCGTAGGCCTCGGTCAGTAGTGTGTGGAGTTGGCCCATGTAGTCTCGATCTACTGACTTGGCTGATTGGCTTCACTTGGCACGGTCATGAGCGCACCTAGACGTATGTGGTACGGTTAGAGTTGAGAACTTGATGCATCACTCCTAGGATATGTCACAATCATCTAGCTTGCTTTATTCGTTAGATCAAACAAAACTGGAAGTGAAGTCCATTTCAATTTGATCCAATCAAACTCGACCATATATCTAAAAATTCCAATTATGGAACACTTCTATTATACTCAATTTCATTCATGTTCACTTCTATCAATCCAAACATAAAACACACTTCAAGAGAATGACATAAGCGAAAGGCTAATAGACCAAAGTAAGTGTATAACGTGGGAAAGAGTGAAAGGTAAACAACATCAAAAAATATTGAAGTCATATGAAACATTTGATGTGAATTAAAATGAGAACATATAGCATGTTAGAGAAACACTCATTCCACCCCAGCATTTTCACTTTTTCTCCTTCCCCATTTCCTGTAAAAAAAACTTTGTCGATCTATAAAAAATAAGTTTTTTAAAATTATATTAATTACGTTTTTCCAATTATGTTTTGCATGACCCAACAACTAATAAATTGTGGAATTAGAAGTTATAATGATTATTTATAAGTGTGAACATTCATTTCAATACGTGTAACTCACACTATCATTCTTTTTGGTTGAAATTATTACACTTTTCTTACTGCTTCATTTGTGTGGAACCACGTGTTCATACGAAACCTTTTAGGTTTTGTGGACACTAGACATTGCACGTTGAATATCTTCTAGTGTATGCATTTTGAATATTTGATATAAAGCTATGTTTAAAGGTAAAGGTGTCTTTATGAATTGTGAGTGTGTTGAAGTGGAAATTATTTTAAGTTATAATACTTTATGGAAGGAACATTAGGAGTGAGAAAAGGTGCATGGAGCAACTTCGAAGATGATCTTCTAAAGGCATGTGTTCAACAATATGGGGAAGGGAAATGGCATCTTGTGCCTAAACGTGCTGGTAATAATATTGCTTTTGTAAGATAGTGAGGGTATTGCTACTCTCTCACATTCATTTTCATATTTCATTTCATAAACAATGTTATGATGTAATATTTATACACTACCAATATAAAGATTTATACATAGTAAGTACATTATTTACCATTCATTTGAATTATTATTTTTAAGAATCAATGATGATTGAAAATAAATGGTGGACGATGAATTCACGGTGCATAAAACTCTTACGTTGTCAGTACATACATTTTTTTCCTCTATTTTCATAACTCAGGTTGATTGTAAATCTATACAAGTTCCATATTAGAAAAAGAATGTGTAACATCTCAACTCCATATACTTATTATACAAATAACACAGGGAACCTAATTATGTAAAATAAAAAATTAAAATTGTAGTTGATCAATGAGTGTGTGAATAAATGATATTGTTAAGATTTCAAGAGTATTTTTTTAAGCTAGAGAGGTAAAATATGAATAGAAATCTTCTATACCCACTATTTCATGTTATTAAATTTGCCACTAATAAAAAGCAAGAATCTCATTAAAGAAATTTTCTATACCCACTATTATATGTATCACTTATAAATAAATTATTAATAAATAAATTTGTATCTTATGACACATGTCACGTTCATGGTTATATAGGAGGATTTGTCAACTACAACTTAAGAGGATTAATCATTATTATTTTTTCATATTATCTATCACCTTAAGAAACAAATAAACATTAACTACATTTTTCCTTCTTTTCCATATCAAATAGCTATAGCATGACAGTGATAAGTATGAGTTGTTAAATATATTTTGGTCAAAGATATATTGTTTCACATTGATAATTAGTGATGACAATATATTAAATATTTTGTTAATTTTTTGTTCCATAAATAATAGGACTCTATTGATGCAATATCTTGATTGTATTTACCAAAAACATCTCTCTTGGCACTTCCTCAATTGACAATCATAGCACTTAATGTTAATATACACATATGTTATTGAGTTTTGCAGGTTTGAATAGATGTCGTAAAAGTTGCAGACTGAGGTGGTTGAATTATCTAAATCCAAATATTAAACGAGGAGAATTCACAAATGACGAAGTTGATTTGATTTTAAGATTGCATAAACTTTTGGGAAACAGGTTCTATTTCACATACCCACTATTCATCTATATGCAATTATAACACTAATTTTTGACAAATATTCATCTATATGCAATTATAACACTAATTTTTGACAAATCTAAGATACTCCTATTTGAATTTCATTACTCAATAATCTCTATCTCATAAATTATAGTTGCATATCAATTTCCATGGCTTCTTTGGTCATTCTTATATCACTTAGCTTCTTCTAGCTTATAAAACAAGAAAACTACAAATTTTAGTGTAATTTTTATACATCTTTTTATCAGCGAAAATGCAAATTTTATTAATAGGTAACCAAAGATATATAATTTCAAGAAATTACAATATTGAAATTCAGAAAAATATAATGTGTCTAAGAAAAATAAATGATTTAAAAAACTTAATAAGACAATCACTTTTTTGCAACCTAATTAGAGTAGTTCATTGCACACTTGCCCTTCTATCGTTAATCCAAATCTAAGATTTCACTTTTGCTTCTTTTACAATCTAATAAGCATATGTTTGAGTTTAGTTGAAGATAATAAAGCTTATAATATTTCATGTTGATAAAATATACTCCACTTAGTATATTTTCTATATGTACCTTCAATTTATGAAGGAAGCAAGTTTTCCACATAATTTTGAAAAAATAAATAATGTGTAAATATACATTTTTTATCTATATGTATGTAGATGGTCCCTTATTGCTGGAAGACTTCCGGAAAGAACTCCGAATGATGTGAAAAACTATTGGAATTCTAACATTAAGAAGAAGCTATCCTCTAATAAAGAAGATGTTAATGCAAGGCCAAAGGAAATAGTGATGGAACCTCACATTGTGATAAAGCCTCAACCTAGAACTATCTCAAGAACTTCACCATTGCTGAGAGGGAAAGTGATTAAGGAAGATGAAAGTGAGAACAAACAATGCAATGTTTCTAGTGAAACATGTGCTGCTGCTTCATTAGAGTGCAATATTAATTGGTTGGGAACTTTGTTAGAAGAGAATGGAAGCTTTATTGAAAATGATACATGTTTATTGGGTGAGCAAGATGCTACACCTCTTGAAGATCTTAGTTGGGATAAGGAACATTTTTCATTGACAACAACAGAAATTGAGGATTTTCTTAAAGAAGATCAAAGTTGGAGTGATGTTATTGATTTCAAATGGTAGGATTCAACCAATAATGTGTTGGTTTAGTGGTGTAAGTTCTTGCTATATCCTTAGGATGACTAAAAAGTTAAGGGTTCGATTTCTGAGAACGACATTTGTTGCCACAAACCCTAAAAGAGATTAACTCCTTACCCAAAAGGATGAGAATATACCATTTGTAGTATCAAAAAAGATATACCCAAAAAAAATGTAGGATTCATAATATCAATAATGATGGAGATTGTTTTTAATTTTTTATGACATGAGCATGTGATATCTGAATTTTCTGTAAAAAAAAATGCAAGATATCGTTATGCAAAAATAGTCTAGTGGTATTATTCTCTCTTTGGGTAGATGTAATGGGTTCAATCTTTATTTATTATAAGATGCAATAAAGATGAAATTTTGGCTATGAAGTAATGGAAAATGGACAAGATCAGTAACATCTTATTTTGACTGAGTTTCCCATTAATGTTTTCTAAAATTCTATTTTTTTAATACTCGTATTCTTCTTTTATTATTGTAATATTATGTACCTTTAATAAAATAAAATTATCCTTTGCCCATAAAAAAAATCATTGTGCAAAAATATGTGAAATGCAAGAGTTGGGTATGGGGACCTTCTGTGGTTATATTTCATCAATACCATGCCGCCAAAACGAAACAAAAAAATAGAGAATCTACCCTAAAAAAATTATCCTATATTTCAATTATAACAACTGTTAGTATATGTAAATTAAACCCTAGAAAATATACTAGAAATTGAATTATATATATATATAATATATATTATCTTATCCAGATAAAATAGTTATATAGGTAAGGAATTTTCACAAAATTAGTGTGCTTCATATTTTTCGAAGAGGAATATGTAATATCATTATAATGGAATGAAGAAATGGAATAAGTTTTTCGCCTAGTATAAAATTCTATTTATTCCTCTTTTAATAATAGGATTTTCGTTTTTATACTTTGCTTTAGATTTCGATTCATACTAGAACACCTTTTTTTATCAGTAAAAGTAATATTATTATAAATGAATTAGAGATACAAGAAAATATAAAGAAGAACAAATGTTAAGCATAAGATAAGATACAAGTAAGTTCAAGTCAAATCCATAAGGTATTCATATAGATTGGTTTTCCAATTATAATAAATCGTCGTGTGTTTAATTTGCTCATTTTCCATTAATTCATAACTAAGACTTCACCTTCGATATTTCAATAATATGATGTGCAATTGTCTTAGCTGAATTGAAGTTGACATTGTTTTAGCTAGCCAAATAGACAACATTGATACTAACCAAATTATACTCCAAAGTTTTGGACACCTTTTGTTGATTGTCGTACTCATGTGAATATGAAAATGGCTTGCAGGTTGTAAAAGTAGAGTGACATTGAGTTACCGAACAAAGTACGTAACATTATAGGAGTAAAAAAATGTGGAGATGATTTCAATTGTTCATTACAAAGTCAGCATAAAAGTCGTCCTCTAAGTGGTGAAATGATTCCTCTTCTGATCAAGGCATCCATATTTGAAAATCTATCTTGGAAAAGTTATCATGCCAATACAGTAACCTTTTAATATGATTTTGATTCCCACAAAAGATTGGTAGGTGATTAGATATGATCATGCTAATGTGCATGTCTAAGTCGAAGTTTATATGTAGATATAACTAAATAATTGTCAATTGTGTTATAGGGCTACATCCACGAATCTGGAATATGTCTTTGGATTAAACATTGTTGAAGAATCTATCTAAGATTGTCGATTAACTCATATTCGCACTTTCTCTCCAATCATCTTCCTATATCACTTATAAGAACATTGTGACCTACTATGATGTTCAAAAGAGCACCATTACCTAACCAATTGTTTTGTCATAATGGGGTACTTATCCCACCACCAACTTTAATAGGTGATCATGTTCACGTTAATTGTTTACTCTCATCCTAGCAATAATTAACAAAGATTAAGGTTGTGGGACTACTTCCACGTTTTTGGACAAAATCCTATGGTTATGTGAACAACTATAAGTACACGTTAACATCCTCCAAGTTTATCTTTCAATAAAAGGCCAAATAAAACTCCAACGTCTAGCAACTAGTAATTTCTCAAACCAAACATCATGAATAGTTTGATCTCTAAAAATATTGAAATTGTATGATTTTTTTTGTTTCCCACAGGTATCCTCATACTAGAGGCAATCATGTTCGAGTCGGGAACATCTACAGGTACGTGGGGCTAACTCTTTCAGTAGACATTTCTTCCATCCACAAGACTCGAACCCGAGACCTTGTTTAAGGGAAATCAAGCATGTACCACTTGAACCAATGTCTGTTTGGTAAATTATGTGATTTGGTTGTGAAATAAATGGTGTTTTAAATTGGTAATTGTATCTCCGATAACATTACCACTATAATTATGACAATATTTTCCTTTCAAACATTATTAAATGTTACTGCAATTTAATTAACATCATATTACAGACATAAATCATCTATACCAAAATAACTTAATCTTTCTATTCTCAATCGATCAAATATTACTACATATGATAATGTTAACTTAAAATTTAATTTAATTTAATATTTATTTAATACATACTTATCAAAATCCTATTGGTAGAAATAAGGTTAGACATAGAGAAATGACATAGAAGATCTCAATTCCCAAATTACTTTTTTGGTAATTACCAAATATTAAGGATATCCCAAACTAATCTCTTCTAAAATGTGTATTTATCTCTCTTTATCAATATTGCTTTTAAGAATCGAACCCTTCAGTAAATTACTTATCATGCCTTTCGTTTCACCACTTAATTAAGATGTCAAATCCCTAAAAAGTTTCCTCAATTTCATAGTTTAAATAGTTTTTTCCAACTCAATCTTTTAATGCTTACTTGTTTGTTTTCTCAACTAAATCCTCCATGTATCAATTTTGGGGACAATAATTTGACTACTACCACCAATAACAATCACAAACATCAGATGAAATGTCACTATAATCACAAGTGACAAATAAAATTTATTGAGTATATATAGTGTACACAAATTATT
Organism: Lupinus angustifolius; assembly: GCF_001865875.1. NCBI lineage: Eukaryota > Viridiplantae > Streptophyta > Magnoliopsida > Fabales > Fabaceae > Lupinus > Lupinus angustifolius. The sequence goes on from NC_032016.1 coordinate 10,810,425, forward strand.
GATGGCTTCTTTTACCTAAGTTCAAGATGTCGTTGCACTTCTCTTCACCATACGTATAAAAAAAACAATAAAATCCAACTTTCAACAAAAGTGGCCATAAAGAAGTTCATAATTAATACTATTGTGTCACATTATTATTGGTGAAATTTAACTTCAGATTTATTACCAACTTTTTATAGCCCAAAATCCACATGGATATTTATTATGAGTTTCAAGTTTCAATAAATACATGGAAGAGAGGATTATAAGTTACACATGCAATGAAACTTAGAAAGCATGTGCAGTGTGACCATTAAAAAAAAGTTTAAAATCCATACATCGTTAGTGTAAAGTTTTTTATACTATCAACACATCATTTATCATTTATTTATATTATCTTTGTTTGAGAGTCAATAATGATTAATATATGAATGGTGAATAATTTGTTAACAGTATAAAAATATTTACTGTCAGTATATACATATTAAATCCTTAAAAAAATCAAAATTTTCAGTATCCTTCTTTCTTAGCTTTAAAGGACATAATATTTGATGTTTTATGTGATGGAAGTTCACTTATCCATTATAGTGTAAGAATCTTGGGCTGAGATTTTTTTATATAACTAAGAGTATATTTTATTTTATGTATAAGAAATTAATCTATTTCGAAATGTATGATTGTCTCTTATAATAATCGAATCTTTAATATTTGGCCTAATACGATACATGAGGATTCAATAAGACATTACATAACTAGATCACATTGTTACTCACATGATTAAAATAATATAGGAACTCAATTGTGTGATATTATTACTCATGGTCAAGTACTTTAGTTAAATTAATTGCGTCAATCCAGGTTTTGTGAATTTGACAAATGAGTGAATTCAGCATTTTTTTTTTGTGATTTTATAGTAATTTTTTCAAATAAATACTTGCAAAGTTTGGTTTTCATTTTTATTGATTTATATTTTTTTTTCTCTTTTTTTAGTATTTAATTTTTTAATTGGGAAGAAAAGTACTAAAAGTCATGGTATATTTTATGTATTTTATAAGTAGTTATATTTTTTTCTAATTACCTCTTAAATTTTATTAGTTGGTGAAATTGGTCTCTATATAAATACATTGTTAAATTATTAATAGGGTAACAAAGAAGTTGTTGCAATGAGATTTACAATAATAGCAATGAAACAATATAGGTTAGCCAACATTGAAATTCGGAAGAAACAATATAGGTTAACCGACATTGAAATTCGGAAGAAACAACTATCTAAATACAAAATTGATTGAAAAAAATAATTAAATTTCAGTTAAAAAGTATTAATGTAATAATATTTATATATATATATATAATAAAATGAAATAATAATCATCTAATAGTCGAGGTTAAGAAAAAATACATGAGTTAGAATTTTTCATTATTATTAATTTAACATTATCTTTATAAAGGAACCAATTTTATCATATTTAAATTTTAATAGATAATTAGAAAGAAAATTTAGTTTATGATTATTTATAAAAGATATAAAATTTATGGTGTTTTCTTTGATTTTTCCGTTCTTAATAATAGGAATGGAGCCGTTGATGCTTCTCTCTAAATGGGCTTGTTGTATTCTTTGAGAGTGATGCAATTATTTGGGCCATATCTCAGACTGGTTGTGACAAAATCTATTATGCCCAAAAGTGATTAATTTTACTTTTAGTCAACACTAAAAGCCAATAAATATATCTCGAGTTCTTAGGAAAATGGGATTCCCAACATATAGTGACAAGATAAGTCATATGAACAATAATTTAAGCTGAAAGATTCAATCAAATTCCTAATAATTCTGCCACCTTCTATAAGAAGGGTTCACAATTTAGGAGTTTATCATGATGCTTAAGGTTTTGGTTTAAGATGTGGTGTCTCACTTATGACTCTTTACTCTTTCCATACCCATGTAACAATAGAACTCCGTGGTGGTTGGAGACTTCCCGGTCGCAGTCTGGTCCAACACTTTAAATATAAGGAAAGGAAAAATAAAAAAATTAATAGCAACTATACAATGTTTCATATTATGTGCAAAATAGATATTTCAGAATTGAAGATATGATAGGATTGTATTATTATTTTGTACTAGCTATCAAATATTCTACTTAGTTTAATTTAGGAAATCAAATATTTTGCTTAGCTTAATTTCAGAATCAAAGATATGATAGGATTGTTAGCATTCACCTTAATTTTTTTCCTGAAAGCATGTAATTGAGTATGTATTACTTGTATATATTACAATTACATTGAATGAATAGAAGTAATGTTGAAGTGGGTGATTCATTTGCTTAAACACCCTTAATTAGATTCCTCTATATCCAAATATAATAGGTTGCAATAGCCACACAAGCATGTAGAACAAGCCTTTTAAATACCCATTGGATCCCCATCACAATTGCATTCAATCCCTTAAAAACTAGGGTATGTAACCTAGCTTGCTTAGCTCAATATCCTAACTATTACTTCTATTTGATATAATATAGAATGGAGATGGTGTGAAAATAAATAGGGTGAAATCCATTTTTTAAATTGCACTTGTGGTTCTTGTTATGTTATTTTTACCATAATTTTGGAAAATCATAAAAACCTGGTTGATGTTGTGCTATAATGTCTTAAATTTAATTAAATGAAAACAAAATATTATATATTCTATAAAAGTAATCCTTATTACATCTATTCTCCATTTTTGAAATACCCATTACTTATAGATAGAATAGCATCTACTCACTTCTCCCTAGTTTTTAATAAATGAGTCTTTACCTTAAAAAATAAAGAAATGTAAAGAATTTATTATTAATAAATACATATAAAATATCACAATTAAGATTATTCCACTAAATTGTTATTATTCCTTAAATTTAAATTTAGAAAAAAATCCTTTTTGAAGATTCAACAAATTTTAAATAAAATATTATTACTAATTTTAAAAAATTGTTTCAAGGAGGGAATCATCATTGCAGGTACTTTGTCTCCTTCAAAGATAGCTATTTATCTATGTGTAAGAAATTGCAAATATCCTAACATGGATTGTTTTCTTTATGTGTAAACAATATCTTAAATCAATAAGGAAAAGCTACTTCTGGCTTGTAATTAGTTACTAAGTCGCTACAGAAATTGTGTTTACCTTATTTTCTTTCTCATCTCAAGTTCAATACAACCACCACAATTAGCAATGAAGTAACTAATGATGAAAAAGAAATCCTTCTTAAACTATCATGTTAATTATTCCATCCACATCAAATTATCAAAAATGTGTCATAATGAATTGGTCCCCATATTGGTACATCTGATAATTATATCAGGCATACAACTAAGTCAGTAAAGTTGTGGAGAATGTTTTGGTTCGTTTGGTCAGTGTGGATTATGAGAAATGAAGTTATCTTTCAAGAGTAGACTCCGAGCTATGTGCATTTAATTAACTTGATTCAAACTAGATCGTGAATTTGGTTTATCTCTTTTGTTTCTCATAAATCCTTGTCGTTTGCTAATTGGTGTATAGATCATAATCTTTGTATAACACTAGGTGCGACTAAGTTGTGATTGTTTCCTTCTTGTATTGGGTGGGCTCCTTTAATACAATTTTTCTTTATAAAAAAAACAATCAATACCAAAAAATATCAGTCAAAATTAGTCAATTTGTATCGTACTATAATAATGAAATTGGTTTGTGAATTAAAATAATAATATTTTTTTAAAAAGACATTATAAGGATTCAAATTTTCAATTCAATAATTATTTATAACATAATTAATCATTGAACATTTTGAACAAATTAGTAACATTATAAATAATAATATTTATATTCCAAAAAATATTATATTTATTGTAATATAAATAACTTAATCGAATTATTTAATTAGCAAACAAACGATTGAACTATTATAACATTATATCACTACTACTATAATGGGTATGATAACAGGTCCTATAATAATAACACTATTTCCAACTTTCCTATGTCAAGTTTCTTTTTTTAAAAATTGTTTCTCTATGTTCAATACAATATTAATTACTTCATTATTAATTATCACCTTAAGCTCATTATTGTGGAGAGAGACAAAATAGTTGTGAAATAAAAAGCTGGTAGAGTAATTAAGTTGTTTTAGTACATGACGACACTTACAACGAGACGAATGTATTAACGTTATTTCCGGTTCTATAGCCGTGAAAGGGGGAGATTGTTCAATGTAAGGTCGCCTTCAAATATATTTTTAATTAATCATCGATCGTGTATAAGTCTTATATACTATCTTTACATTATTCATTATTTATCTTTAATTATTATTTGACTCTTCAAGAAAACTAATACAATTGAATATAGATGATATATTGATTATATATATATTACACTCTTATTTTAATTTATATTTTTTGGTCATTCACACTACTTATTCTTCTTTAGTTGTCTCAGCACTTCTATAAAGCCAAGCCTTGTATCTCACTCATCACTCATAGCATATATACAATCTCTTACACTCCAACCACAAAGGGTAGAGATTTATGAAACTTTTTTGGCTTTTTATGCTTTTTTTATACATTTATACACGTTAGAGTTTAGTAAAATAGAGATATAGTGAACTAAATTGTAATAATGAAGTTATGAAACTAGGCCTAGTTTAAATTTATATTGGTGCATGTGTGTGTATTTTGCAGTGCAAATTAAAGCATATTATTGAGATGGAAAATCAACTTCTCAGGACGTGTGTGCAACAATATGATGAAGGAAAATGGAAACTAGTGTCTAAACAAGAAGGTAATATTGCTTTTATCATGTTAATTATTTCACATCTTTTCTCTCTCTCTCAATTATCCATAAAATTCATTTATATATGTAAGTTAATAATAGATGATAAAAAATAAGAATAATACACAATTCTAATTTTTTTTTCTCACTTTCTATATTTTTCTTTGTGTATGTAGAGGGTTCCTTACATCCAAGAACTTCTAATGATGTGAACTATTAATCAAGCATGTCCTAGTGATATATCATAGTGCAATAATATTTGGTGAGATTAGTGAAGGAGAGAAGTGTGATGGAAGATAAAGGAAGCAACAAATAAAATGACACATGATGCATGGGTCATCAAGATATTAAGGTATAGGAAGCTTAATTCATTAATAATAAAAGTTTATGAACTTCTTGTAGAGGGTCAAAATTAGAGTGATGTTTTTGTTGGTATTAATTTGTGGGATTTACAATGTCAAATAGATTTTATTGAGATTATAAATACCACGAATTGATATCAGAATGAACATCACTCCAACTTTGACCTTCTATAAGAAGGTCACTAACAATATATTGTTAATAAATTAAGTTCCTCGTTCAGATTAAGAAATATGAAGTAGCATGTGTCATTTTCTTTGTTGCTCCCTTTTATCTTTCATTTTAATCGTTTGGTCCAGTTTGACACATATGATTATATTTTAGTATCACTATGTGTGATTTCTTCTTTTTATTTCATTTTTTGTTTCACAATTAAGTAAAACAAATTCATATTATGCCATGTGTTTAAATCATTCAAATTTCCTCAAATTTTCAAGGATTTGAGTGCTAAAACACAACATTTTTTATGGGTGAAAAGGAGAAACAAAGAAATAAAACAAAAATTAAAAATTGAATAAATTGCTAAACAAGACGTGAATCTCGTTGAGCCCAACTAGGTCATTACTTGGAGATAATTGATAAGAAAGAGACACATATTATTTTATGCAAGGAATGACCTACAATTATTTTAATAATATCCAATCGAAATATTGAGTAACTTATTTTAGAATCCCAATTTTAGCTACAAGAACTTTGTGTTGTCTCATATTTTTTTATTTCCATGTATTTCTTCACCAAAGTATTTTCAAATTTAGAACTAAGTAGTTTAAGAGTGTTAATAGAATTAATAACATTTTTTAGCTTCAAAAAATGGAAAAGAAATACAATGGAAAGATGATAGTATCAAATTTAGGATTGTATTTAACATGAAAGTATCAATATAGATAAAGTTTTAGAATACATTGGGTGGTTATGATATTTACTAAGAGCAACAAATACTAGTTTTACTTATGTTGATTCTATTACAAACCCAATGCAATGTATAAATCAATGCTTAAGATGTAGGTTGGGAATTGAAGCACCCCTTATATTCCTCAATAAAATCTTCCTTTGTGTTGACAAAAAAAAATCTAAGAATGTTGATGAAGTCTTCTTAGCATCTAATTATTTGTCCTATGAGATAATTATAATAGAATTTTGGAAATTTATTTATTATTTTAACAATTTGAAATTTGAAAGCTTAAATATTAGACTCCTCTATAGAACATATATTAACTTGAGCATAGGGATGATTATGTTACCCCAAACTGAATGAAGGCAATGTGTACAATTTATAAAACTCAATTCCATTGATCAATCTATATAGGTCTAAACTTTGATATTATCATCTTGGACACCCACCAAACAAAGTGCTTCATCATGTTCGCATTGTCATCTTCCATTTTCCAAATCTATAATAACAAAAATTACATCATTCCAAAAAGATATGTTAGTTTAAGGGAAATGATAGTTAGTTTTAGTAATATTCAATCAAATACAATAGTATAGAATAAATAGATCGAAGAAAAGAAAACAAAAGATTTATAATGAGATTCAATCAATTGTGTCTGTACCAATAGAATTATTGAATGACTATCAATATATTATTAGATATTTAGATTAACATTTACAACCACACTCAAGTTCACATAGCATTTACAAAATACATATAATAATAGCCCTCTACTCGCATCTAATAAATAACCTTAAAAAGTTCATAGACAATTTATAGAATCTATATGCAAAATACATATATTTGTACGTGGTGTGCAAGATCCACGATCTTGCGATGTATCCCTTCCTAAGATTGGTTATCATACCACACCCTTGATACACGAGTAAGGTTCACATCACACCTCAGTACATTGTCACAGATGCCACCACGCCCCATCTTTGGTCATCTCTATAATTATGTGTCTTCCCATGCTTCGAGAGCACATTCATGTCTCTCCATATGATATGATCGTATTCTACTTGAATATGAGCAATTTGCACAACACGATAGTTAAAAAGTACAAATTTTAGGAAGTCTATCAGCACAATGTAAACTCATGCACTATAGCTCACCAATAATCACCCTCTTTAATATTGAACTCAGCTGAACCAATGGTCCTTAATGGAGAGCCTCAACATGTATCACCATTATCTATACATACAATTATAGTTCAAATAACAATCACACTCCACCTTAAAGAGTACACCCACAACATATCATGTGTTATGTCAACTAATATCCGACCCACACCTTTGCATCAAGTCAATGCATGTCTCACACCTTGTATCCCTACCAATGCATGTATTACACTCTTCGCCCAACTCAATGTATATGTTACACCTAACAACAAAGTCATACAGAACCTTGTTACACACCATACATTAAAGTCAATTTGCATGTTTCACACTTACATCTATTCAAACTTGCTTGTGTCACATCTTGTGACTATGCCAATACAATGTCTCATACACCTTGCTAATGCTTGTGTGTTATTGTGGATCCTATATTAATAACATACTCTTTTCCGTGACATCATGGAAAATTCCACGAGGATACTTTACTTCTTATGATAGAGAATATAATCATCTCCGCCAGTGAACAAGAAATTGTCAAAGCCTGATGCTCAACCTGGATTCCAATTTAATACAAGAACTTATAGAATTCTAGAAACAACATAGTTATGGTCCTTGCTACGGTCTTGTCGTGTTTCCATCATCTTCAACTCATTTTCTTTATCCTCGTATAGTGCCTTTGACAGACCTTGCCCAACCAACATTATGTATTTGATGCCTAGATTAAGAGTTATCTACCAATTATTGGTTAGCAGAAGTGATTGTATTATAACTTTGGCAACAAGCATTTAGATAAAAAGAACATAAAATAAAGAGAAATGAAGAACGAGATAAATTAGATGATGAGTTTCGATCCTAAAATCCCATAGAGAGTTATTAGATTCTATACGTAGAATGTTGATCCAAGGTCATGGGCTCATATGCTGCTTGGTCGTGGATCGCTACTTTTGCACCAGTTATGTTGCTCCACGTGGTTGTGCAAAAGGCTATACATAAGGTAGATAGTTGTGATTGCCAACACGCCTTGGCCATGTGTTAGCTACCGTAACTTTACTTCTTAGGTACTTCGAGAACATGACCATGAATACCCACATGGTGTGGTTGTGTGGAACTTCCTTGATTATGAGCCATATAAATCAGACATGTTTGAAATTTTAAGAAATTTGAGAATATAACTCAAAAGGAATTCAATCACCAATCTAGATATTCCAATTAAATAATAATAGTCTGATTTTCTATATACAATATTTTGGAGTATATAAGAAAGATCCATTCAATTTATGTTAAATGTCTTATGATTCTCATTTAAACAGGCTACCTACTCAAACACACTTTCTGGTGATACTTTTCCATCCCTCACACCTACATTCACATCCAAAAAACATTCATCCTAGTGTTCGGACCCACAGAATCTCATATCCTCTACTATCAATTTCCAACCAACTGGCCCCACCACCACACCTTTCTCCTTACTCTACTTTATTCTCATGTCACAACTTCCGACAAATTTGGTTCCCAAACCTACCAAAGGTCAAAAGCACAAATTCTCTCACCAACTGACCCCACAAACTTAAAAAATCATCTAATAACTCACTGACAAATTTATTGCCTAACGTTTCTCACTATCAACATCCTGTTTTCTCCCACTAACTTAACCTAGTAACATAACATAACCTGAAACTTTTCCTCATCATAACACTCTTTTAAACCTACTTCTAACTGCTACACTAACTCACCAACTTGCAATACACTCTTCTTCATCCAATCCATTAACATCAATATCAAATTCATCATTATCTATATGTCTAACTTCCTAATCAACATTTCTCACCATAACTATCATTTTATCCCAACATCTTGGTGTTAATTCAATTCAATTATTATTATTTAAATAAGAATATCAATTTCACACACGAAAGCTAAGATATTTACACTACATCTCATATAAAAATTGTTACAACAACACCACCCACTTTTTAATACGCTTAAACTGCAAGTGAACAATTGTATCGTCAACTGTATTGTGTGATAATGATGGTATGTGATAATGATTGCATAAAAATAGATAAACAAAATAAATCAAACGATAAAAAGGATTGGTTTAAGATAAGCTAGTCGATCTCGGGATAAGGTTACAGGTTGACTTTAGTTAATCCTTGATATCACAATCCTTACCTGAATTTGTTGAGATGAACAACCCAATTGATGGTTGAGTTTTCTCTTACGGTACAAAAAATATACTCAACGGAAGATTGTACTTACTCTCATAGTACAAGAACCAATTGGGTCTCTAACTTAATCTTCTTGCCAATCTCTCAATGACAACCTAATTAAAGTCCCTAAGAGTCCTAGAGCTACTCTTATAGTCTAAGACTAAAGTTCATATGTTATAAGTCTAGTAGTTATTCTCCTCTTGCTATTTCCCCAATCTACCTAAGATATGTGAGCCTATGACCAGTAAATCTATAGTGAGTTTTACTAGCATCTAAACAACAATAACACTCACTAAATAACTAAATATAACAATCATCACATAATTGTCAAAGATATAGCCCATTAACCCAGAAACTAAGGGAACTACTAACTCATGATAATATAGAAATAGAAAGACATTTTTATTGAAGAACAATAGTAAAAATATTCCACCAATGTAAAAAAATTCACATAGCACCTCAAATATGATTGCCATAGAGACAATCTGGTTATTGTCTGACCAAGCGATTGTCTATGCTTAATGGTCCAAGAAATAATCAACTATCTACAAAAATTGAATACACTCATTTATACTTACAAAATTATAATCCCGACAATAAATAAAAAAAAGAAGAAGAAATCAACACCATTTTACCTTACAAATTGTCTTTTGTCATCAATTATCAACAACATATGACACTCACGAAAAAGGAAATGAGTAGCTCATAAGATATAAGAATCCAATAATCCAAAAGTTGAATAGTTAAAACAACTTCACTATAAACTTCACTATTTTGCATAGTACTATAGTAGTATAAACTCTTGGTCCAATTTAATTTATATATTAAAAAACACCCGAGTGAAGTAATTAACAACATAAATCAAGACCTATCAGAAAGAACAACTAAATTAAGGAATATATTAGGAATCTTCGTAACAATTATGGAATATATAATGTAATTAAAAGGTATCATCAACCATCCCTTACGGGTCACGAGGCAAACAAACTTCCTATTATATGGATGGTCATCATCTATCTCATATAATTTATGTGTTCAAAAATTAAAAGCAGTAAAAACACAAAAGGTAAAGGAAGTTACACTGATAACAGACTGTAAACACCATGTTACATGGATGGACATTGCTTTCTTGTTTGCATCCAACTGGCTTCCTGTGCATGTCAAAGAAAATTATTAAAATCATATTGGGCAATTTTTGGTCCTTTATTTTCGATTTTTTATCGTCTTTTTTATATAAAAAATTGAAGACGTCAAATTTTGGTTGATGATGATTAAGCAACGATCCTCTATAACAAAATCGATAAAGAATTGGAAGAAAAAACGATAGGATATTATGCCAAAATAAAAAAAAAATGAATTGAAAAGGATTAGGTTTGGGGAGAGAAAGGTTTTACCCTTAGAGTCACCTTTATGCTTCTCGAGATTCTTCTCACGAGCCATCTTCACTTAGAGAAACGAAGCAAATAATCAATGTGAAAGAAAAGTTAGAAAATAATAAATACCCTAATGAAACTACAACTGGAGAGAGAAAAATGCATAATGTCATTTTGTCCTTCATTCGTTCATCCAGATTTGGAACGAATATCAAGATGGATTTTTGTACTGCAACATGCTAGGATTACGTTACTAATGATAATGAAAAAGTAGGTTGAGAGTGATTTGATGGAGTCCTTTATTTTTTACATTATTATTATTAATTGTTATTTAATGAGTTATTATGTACAAGAAAATGATAAAAGAATATTTTGATATTGTGTGTGAGGCTGCACATTAAAATATAGAAAAACTTTTGTGCAAAAATTTTGTTGGAGGTGCTGACACATGTGCCTAGTTGATGTGGTAGGAACTTTTTTATTATATAGTAAGTAAATGTGGCTAAGCGATTTAATGTAAAGTGAGATATATGAATGAAGCGAGATTCAAAGGGATATTATGATAAATATTCAAATGAAACTATCCTTTGAAATTATTATTGAGTTTCTTTTGATCATTCAGTTTTATTGTTTTCCAAATTACTTTTCCTCTTTATTTTTATTACTTTCTTGCACTTTTATTGTATTTTTCTAATATATTTTTATTTACTTATTTTTGGATGAGAAAATAACAAATTTTTATATTTTGTAACTTTTTTGAATTCCCCTTTTCGATATGTAATTTTCCTTTTCTCCAACAAATTATTCATAGGTGCCTAAGTATTGTATTTTGTGGAGTACCAAAGAATTTTATTTGAGTTCCTCGTCAAATAGCAACTTCAAAATTTTGAATTCAATCACAAACGTAATTATTACTCAAGACATGTAATCAATTATTTCAATTTAAGTGCTTCAAAATTTACAATTTTAGAATTGTACTATGGCAAAAATTATTTAAAAAAAATAGTATATACCTTTTCTCGCACTTAAAGTGTTGCATTATTTTAAGAAAAATTCAGTTGACAAAACTTTTGGACTTGATATGCTATACTCATAACGAGTGAGATTTATTTATTTATTTTCCTTTTTAAATTTTTTTTTACTGACACTATATACATTTCCCTACAAAAGCTTCTAACTCGAAAATGCACTTAACCTGACACAAACAAAACTAAAACTATTGTAAAAATAAGAATCCTAAAAATTGGGTTGTGTCCTTATAAGTGCTTATTGAAGGTAAAAAATACAATATTGATAAAATCAATTATCCCTCATAGATCACATAAACTATCATAGTTAAAATCAAAATGACTCTAATTTACATAAAAATAAATCAAACTCTAAATAAGTAGGAATTGAGCTAAATTAATCCAATTCTTTATTGTCTTAAAAAAGGTTTTTCTATGAAAAGATGGACTATGTAACTAATCTGAACCCAAGTTAAACAATATTTGATATTTTGATAGTTTATTTTGACCAAAGCCCTCTTCTCTTTCCATTTATTAAATTTTTAACCTATTATCTTCCAAATATCTCTTTCAAAAATGTCTTCATATAAGAAACAACTCCATTAACTGTGAATGTTTAGATTAAAAATAAAAAATAAAAAGAAATCTTCCTCATAAAAAATCCTTCCAGGTATGATTTATTTACTAATGCAAGTTGAGAACAAACTTAATGACCCAACAAGATAAACTCAACACTTTTGGAAATAGTCTAAACCCAATACTAATCTAGTTCATAAAAAAAGTTTTTTTCGGAAAGCCAAAGCCCAAATCTCTGTATACCTTTAATCTAATATAAATATAAATAACAATTAGCAATAATTTTATTATTAGTTAAAAAAAGAATAACTGAGGAAGATGTGGAAACCGGAATCCAATTAATTCACTATACTAAAACTTTTATATGCCTCTATATCAATACAATATTGTTTTATCAAATATCTATGTTAATATAACAATTAATGAGAAATTAAATGAGTTGTATTATTTATTATTAGGCAAAATTCTATTAGGTTGATATAGAGACATAAAAAACTTTTGGTACAGAGGACTTGTGTTCGCTCCACCACCATACCTGTCTGTTTTGAGGTTGTGTGCGGCTGTCTTGTGGTGGCTCTGACGAGGCATGACGGTGGAGCTCTATGGCCTGGGTGGTTTCTATGGTGTCCCACTGTTGTTGGTGATGTATGTGGCATTTTGCCACTCATGCATGGTTGGTTTTGAAAGAAGAGGCCAAGAGATATAGGATGTAAAGGACAACCATATCATGCTCATTTATTTGAAGTGGATTGATTCCTATAATAGATGAATATATGAAAGCATTAAAATTTTAAATTTGGGTTCACGACTACTACAAATGTGGATATGTCAGAATTTTGGAGTTGTCAAAAGCCGATCACAACTATAATTGTGATCGCGTCAATCATAATATCCACTAGTACTCAAACTATATTAGTGAAGAAGAAGAATAATGCAATCATAGAAAGTAAAAATCAAAAGTTGATTTCTTCATTCAGTTGATTATGTCTATGTCGATTATATATGTGAGACTTACTTTCTAACATGTTCCCTCCACATAAGTCTGTCTGATCAGGCGAAGAGTTACCTTTGACCCATAACTAAAGGGTATCTTTTTGGCCCATGACAACCGGAAAGAAGTTAGGTTTGGCTCTGATACCATGTTAAGGTTCCAGCTCAAAACCAATTGGCAATGAGATGAGTAACCCAACAGGTGTTTAAACTATTACCGAGATAATGAGGTAGGCGATGTGGGACTTACTTTCCAACATTTTGTATTAACTAAAAGTACTATGATACTTATTATATACGACATAAATTTCTTGAGTATGAGTGTTAAATCGAATTTTGATCTAACATTATATATGCCGTACTATTTAAATAGTATTAGTTGAAGTGCTTTAAAGGATGAATTGCAATTCTTGGGCTTTTGGCTAAAATGGTCCATTGCAAGTTACTTATCCAAAAGAGATATTCTCTATTTATAAAAACTGAAATAGTTAATTTAGTATAAAAAATGGCTTATTTCCTTCTTCAACCTTCTACAAACTTAAAACGATTTGATGATAGAATGAATTGCATCTTGTTTTCATTGATCTTCCAAAACATGCTATTTACAGACAATGGAGAGGCTTGTATGTTAATCATGCAAACTAATTTGCAAAAGGAAACCTAACTAACTTCTTATTCTATAACTGCTAAAAAAGCGGTTATACTGAGTGAGGTTGAGTTCGCGTAGTGATATCTTTTGTCTCACTGTGTTGAGTGAGGTTAGACTCGCTTAACGAAGTTTTTTGGCTCACTCAACGAGTCTCTTAGCTCATTGAGCGAGTATTGCAAAATTTCTCGCTTAACGACTAGTAAATGGTTATGATTTGTGCTCTTGATCGAGCAAGAGATTAGTTTGTGTTGTACTATGAAAATTTCAGTTTACTTGAGGTTAATCGAGAAGTGAAATAGACAATTCACATAAAATAAAAAACAAAGAGAAGTTATTCCAATATTCTATTCATTGTAAAAAAAAGATAGACATGTTAGTGAAATATAATTATTAATTATATATAGTTATATATTTAAATATTATTGTTTCATTAACATTATTTATTATACATGATATCATTCATCCTAACTAGACAGTTAAGTCGACTAAACCTTACATAAAATTTCTTCGAGTTTGACATTTGACTCGAGTTTCATTACGCTGGCCATGTAGGTTCTAGAGGAAATAAGTCATTCATAAATTCTTTAATATTTTTATGAGAACTTCCACCCTCATTGATGGCTTTCATAGCCAAATTCTTCAATTGCATAGCATTATTCTTAATCTCTTTGCCTCTCTCATTTTCCAATATCTCCCTTATACAATCATTCAATACTTCTTGTCTCACTATCTTTTTCTCATCAAATTTTGCTCTAATTCCAATTTTCCAAAAATCAACAATATACTTTGCATTAGTGGTTTGATCTGACAATTGTGGCATTGCAATCAATGGAACTCCTAAGCACAAAGCTTCCAATGTAGAATTCCAACCACAATGTGTTATAAAGCACCCCAAAGATTCATGTGCTAAAACTTTTATTTGTGAACACCATTTTACTACCAAACCCTTATTTGATTTCTTTTCAAAGTCCTTAGGGAGCTTAATTTCTTCAGAGGCTCTAACAACCCATAAGAAATAATTTCCACTATTTTTCAAACCATAAGCTATTTCCTTCATTTGATCCTCATCAATGGAAGCTAAACTCCCAAAAGATACATAAATAACTGAGCCTTTTGGTTTATCATTAAGCCATTCAATGCAATCTTCACTTTTAAATTGTGAAACACAATAATCTTCATCATCTTTATGTTGCTTGTCTAAGAACATCATAGATGGTATGTTTGGTCCCACGGTTCTAAATTGTGGCCAAGTCTTTATTGACCAATCAGCTATCTAAAAAATAAATTTTGAGTCAAAAATCATTAAAATCTAAATTATGAGAAAGAAGAATTTCTAGATGTGTGTGTGAATGAGTGGATTTTGAAGGTTTAATTAAAAGTTTGTATGTTCCTATAGTTTTTTTTGTGTGGAGAAATTCAACTTGGTACTTGAATTAAAAAAGCTTATAGTTCCAACTCAAAACACTTTTAGTCAATAAAAAATGAAAAACCTCAAATTACTCCTCAATAATCTCAAATGATATTAAATTAGTCCCTAAATATTTTATACAAAAACTAATAAGAAAGTGATTTAAATTTTTAAGGTCACAATTGCCTAGGTATAAAATTTCATTACATATGTATTTTTTAGTATCATATATGCTGTCACACAAAAATGTTACTTTTTTTAGTATACACTAATTTGATAAGAGTTTATTATTTAATTACGGATAAGGTAAAAGTTTTGACACTATTAGAATAACATCTATCATTCATATATTATTGATTGTTGACTCTTAAATAAAAAGTAATATAATTGAATAAAAAACAATATAGTAAAAGTGTAAAAAACTTATTTGGCGCTGAGATATTAAACTAATTTCACAATCATTTAAACTAATTTCATATATATTTATATGTTGTGTGACACAAAAATGTTACTTTTTTTTAGTAGTACATATATAATGTTTATACATTAATAACTTGTTACCTCCTTATCAAGCTCATAGAATGTATTGCACAAGATCCAATCAGCTTTTTCAATGATTTTGAATTGATCTACCAACAAATCAACCAAAGATGGATCTTCTTCATATGTAAGGAAGAAACTAGGCAAATCCTGAACTTCAAGTTTAGGCATAGAAGGAAGAGAAATCTCATCCACTATTATAGGAACTTGAAGCTTTCCCTTATAAACATGATAGTATATACTATTCACATTCATATTTTGAGTGAAATAAGCAGCACCAACTATCTCAAATCTCTTTGCAACTTCAATAACCCAAGGTATAAATGGATCATAAATAATACAATCAACATGGTTACCTTGTTTATCAAGTTTTTCAATAAGTTCAGAAAGAGTTTCTGTCCCTACTTTTCTAAAGCTATCAGAATAGGCTTTGTAGTTATCAGCTTCATCAACACCACCTTTGTCAAAACCATCAGAAATGGTTTCAAATGAAATGTTAGAAGGGACTTTGTTCATGTTCTTGGAGTAGAAAATGGTGGAAACTAGGGTTACTTTTACACCTTGTTGTTGTAAAAGCTTTGAGAATTGAAGGATAGGGTTTATATGACCTTGAGCTGGGTATGGTAGTAGAAGACAGTGTGTTATTCTTCTATCTTTGATTTTCTTATCCATTTCTTAGATGAAACTTCTTTTACTCTTTGATTATAGTTATGTGTATAAGTGTTGGGGAGGTAATATATATAGTTAATTTATACTCACAAAATGAAGGGATAGTAATAGTAGAATCTAAGTGTCAATAATGGTAGCAATTCTTATACTATACTAGTACGTGGTTTCTACCTGTTCAACCGAAAAACTGGTGAGTCAATTCTTATATTAGTATATATGGTACAACAATTATAAGGTCATGCAATTATATTAGTCAAAATTGATTATATCAGTTGATTTTAATTTAAACTGTATTGATCATACTAATTGATTTTTATTTAAAATTACAAAATTTGTGTGAAAGTGATTTATTTTTTACCAAATATTATTACAAAGAATTAAACACACAATCATTACATTTGTTTATACATTTAAAACATGGCATACCACTAAGTCACGTATCTTATTTTAACCGTTTAATAAAATCATTTATCACATTTAGTAGTTTTTTTACATTAATAATATCATAATATAATATAATATATATATATATATATATATATATATATATATAATTTCATCCGTATTAACATCATAACATTTACAACATGCTTATATATATATATCTAATCACCAATTGAATGGAGCCATTATAACATCATTACATTAACCGGTTTAACGAGATATGGTGTTAATAACATTACTATTATTATGTATGCAATGAAAATTAAATTGAATTTGTATACATGCTAGTACTAACGTTTGAGACTTTAATTTGTAACTTGGATAGATTGATATTGGTCCACACAAATAAATTGTTGAGTTAGAATATGGATATTCTGAACATATAAGTGAGAGGGGTCTATTATATAAAAATTGTATATAATGCAAATATTGCATGAAATAAATTTTTCTAAACAACAATTGCATATATAGAAAGTTTGTTGTTTACCTATGTTTAAAAACATAATATAAATTAAACATGTCTTAAAACGTAGCTAAGCAATCAGAAAATATTTAGTTACAATTCTTAATTAGTTAGCTTTAGTTTAAAAATATTAGCCACATATAGTTAAAGCTTTTCTCAAATAATTATGGTTAAACATACACCTATATGTATAAACATGACAATTGTGAATGAGAAATGTGGGGCCCTACTTACCCCTTATCTCCATAGTGGATATTCGATAAACATTGAGTGGTGTCAAATTCAATGAATAGAAATTATGTATAGACATTTATATGTATATCGTTTCTTTTGAGAAACATTCATTTGGTTAAAAAGAAACAATTAAGTTAGCTTTATTAGAAAAACAAGTTAGAAATTATTTAATGAAGTGATTGTTTGATGAAGTGATTAGTTAGCTTTATTAGAAATTATTCAATGAAGTGATTGTTTCTCATTGGTGATAAAGAGAAGTGAATTATACAAGTTAATGGATATAAAAGATTTTTATTCACCCAAAAAATATTGAAGGAATATGGGATGAAGGTTCTCTGGAAATGGTAGCCGCACAACACTTCCAGATTTCATCTAAAACCTCTAATAGTAGGAATATAGCATAAGGGTGACCGAGGATAAAATAGTTATTTGGAGAATATTCTATCATAGGTGGTGGTGAGGGAGATAAAGGTTTCGAACAGAAATATTATAAAACTTTCAACATTTTAACTTTTTTGGAATTTTAGAATTTGTGACATGTGTCACAATTTAAATGGTTTAAAGAAATAATTATCTCTCAATATGAATGAAGTATATTATTTTGTTTACATATTATTTACCAACTAGCTACATTAGGCTTACAAATCTACATTGAATCTTTTAGGTGTATTTTCTTATCTAATTCAATACTCTAATGATTAGAATATTTTTTGATAGGTTAAAAGGTAGCATATTATTCACATTTTATTCATCCATCTTTTATATATTTATACAATTGTGAACTTTTTAATTTCAGAAGTGAAACCATAACTTTAAGGATTATGAGTTAATTTATGCTAATTAAATTGACATATTTTCCTTAATTTGCTCTATGAGAGATATAGTAACATTTCTCCACTACATTGCATAAAAAACAAATGCCCAAAAAGTTATGGGTATATCCTAATAAAGATTTAGAAAAGTTTTCTATGGGTGGAGAAGAAGGGAGAATAAATAATGTCATGGACTATAGTGAGAGCAAGCATGTTAATAGAAGTCGATAATGCTCTTAGTAGTTAGAATTTTGAAATGCTTGAACTTGAGTTAAATTGGGAAATGTAGATGAAAATTCATAAAGGAAAATAATGCATTTTGACGTATTCTTTTAACTAGATATGAAGAGCTTGAAATGCATTATTTGTGGTGGAAGAATTTTTGTTGCATTATCATGTACAATTAATTTCTACACTTAATGAGAGACATTTATTCTTTTCGGAAAAGATAAGAAACATCCACAATTTTTTTCTCTTCTTATTTCTCCTTTCTTTGTCCAAAATGATATGTATTATTTTTAAGAGTAAATGCATATTTCAGTCTCTCGTATTTTGATATATTCTTTTACCCGTATTTGAAATTTTTTATGACCATTTTGAGTTTTTCAATTTTTGAGGGATCAAACTGGTAATTGATAAAAAAGAATAGAGGAAGGGCTCCAAAAGAATAGAGAATGGGGGCAACATAAAGTTATGCTATAATGTATGAGTTGAAGAAAATGGCCTACACTTTTTTTTAATATGTTTCAAGATAACAATGTTTTGATGTCTAATATAGAAATTTGATTTGACTTGGTTTTTTATTTGATCGATCTATTACATTCAATTAATCGGTAGCAATATAAAGAAGTGAAAATAAAGGTGGTTAATTGATTCTTCGGGTTCTTATATATTCTAGGACGCTAAAAAACATGGAAGGACACAAAAGTGGGACCAAGGGTCCTACAACTCGATTCATTATAACACACGGAACCATAAAGTATGAAAGACAATTTTACTCCTTAAGGTTGATCAATATCATAAATAATTTTGTCATGTAATAGTAAATTAGTAAAACAATAAGCGTCGGTTCAAGTGATATATGTTTCATTCCCCTTAAGCAATGTCTCATGTTCGAGTCTTGTGGATAGAAAAAATGTTCACCGAAGAGTTAATGTAACACCTCAATTATGTCACTGTACCACAGGATTGCCTCCAATACGATACCTTTGGGAAACCAAGAAAAATTAGTAATAGTATTTCATTGAAATAAAAGGAGAGAAAAATTAGTATTTTCTCTCTTCTACTTCTTTTATTTTAATATTATATTAAAAATATAAAAAACTCAGTCTGTTTTTAATCTTTTCTCTCTCCTCTTTCCATTTTTTTCTTCAACAAAGTACAAAACAAAGCATAAAGAGAATAAGAAGTTAGTAAGGATGTGGAATAATGTTGAGTGAAGCATATTAGTTTTGACAAAGGAATATGAATTACATGAACTATTATTATTATTTTATTTATCTTTGTCCCTTTCCTAATATTCAAGACGTGATGTCTCACTTGTGACTCTTCCCTCTTTCCATATCATATAACAATGTAACTCTCCCCGGTGGTTGGAGGTTCCTCGATCGCAGTCTCGTCCAACAAGTGGTATCAGAGTCGATGGTTCGGCTGGGACATGGTGGACTTAAGGGGGAGCGGACCAGAAAGTGTGTGGTACCCACACTTGAGGGGAGATTGTTGGGTTTATTCAAGTATGAAGTCTCACATTGGATATGCGTGAAAGAGTGAAGAGTCACAAGTGAGACACCACTTCTTGAACTAAAACCTTAAAGTATTAGTTCTATGGGTCTTTCCTACTTATAAATTCTTCCACTCCTCCAACATTGAATATTCACTAACTTTTTATTTTCATAATCCAAATATAATTCTCCAATGAAGAAATATTCAAATTTATTCGGTTAATTGATTTTAAAATAATCACATCATTTTATATTTTAGTATGTATATTCCACTATACAGGAATTTATTACTATACTCTCCATATAGAATCCATTTATATTTTGTTACCTCATTATCAAGCTCATAAAATGCATAGGAGAGGAACCAAATAGCTAGATCAATGTTTAAGAACTAAACCACTACACATGAAGCCCAATGTCTTAAGGAATTAATATCTTTTCCAAATATGTAGATGTCTTTTCCAATAAGTGTTATTATAAGATAATGTGATTCTTGGAATCGTCGAGATCAAGGTAAGATGTACAAATTAATGCAAGTTTATGGGTGGAAAAATTGTGTCATCCATGATGCTTCTACACAATTTAAGATACATGGGGCAATGTTATTATCGTATTTTTTTTGGTTTCCCATAGGTATCCTCGCACTATAGGCAATCATGTTCGAGCCAGAAACATGCACAGGTACGTGAGGCTAAATATTATTATCGTATTTGTTTATTGGCCATATATAACAAAATGAAATGCTTGTTGATTTAAAAAAAAAATATGGGTGCATCCACATATTGGACCTGCTACCTAACTTGGATACTTAATTAATTTGGGTCCAAATTAATAGGAGTGTTCAATTTTCTCGATTTCTTATTAATATATTATATCACACAATTTTACTAGCTCACAATTTTATTGTTTCTTATTGATGAAAATGAGAAAAAAAGGCAATAAATGCTGCAGTGTAAATTGTCATATAAAAATGCCCAAAAAATATTTTAAATCGTGATAATCTCAAAGTAAATAGTTAGGAAAATTTTGTGATAGACACATTCGGTTTGTGATTTAAATTTATTTTGGATTGACTTTCAGTTTTATTATTAGATCCTTTTGTACATGAACCCTACACCCCTATTATAATTAAAAAATTATATCCAACATTTTCTATATTAATACAATTTATGGGAACGTGACTACGACTAAATAAAAGAATGACAATTGCATGATTTCAAAAGGATTCAAAGATATAGAAAAAATAATAATATTTGTATCATAACAAGTATGAACTCAGAATTTTTTATAAAAAAGTATCATTTTATGGTTCTATCAGATTAAAAATAAGAATAATATCTATACATTATTAATATAAAAATTTATACACAGTTAATACATTATTTATCATTTATTAATATTACTTTATTGAATAGTCAATAATAATAATAATAATAATTAAATATGAATGACAGAAAATGCATTGATAGTATATTAAACTCATATCTATCAGTGCATACATTTTTTCTCTAGAATTAAAATAAAAATAACATCTTTATTATTCCATGTTAGCTCAGAAAATACTCTAGGATCACATTGAGAAAATATTAAATTCTTGTATTAAATCCTCCATTGATGAGTTGAAACACAATGTCAAAGTTTAGCAAAAACATGTCCAAAGAGAAACAGCATAACACACAAACTCAAACATAAATGACATTATTAGAACTTCAATCCAAACATGTTTAATATAGGTAACAGGTTTTTTAAACAAGTAAAAGTACAAACACGACCACCTCAAAAGAAATTAGTTCCTTATCCAAAAGTGAATGAATACTTTTGGCAGTACAAAAAACACATCGGAAGATATAATATGTCAACCCTTTATTTAATAGGTAACTATGGGATGACTTGAATTCACACAGCAATCACTGGCACTTTGATTACTCGTCATCGTAACTCTTGCGATGATGATGCTTGTAGTGATACTTCTTCTTCTTTTTCTCCTCATCGTCATCGTCGTCGTCATCATCATCATCGTCATTTCCCTGCCACAATAGGAAGATAATAAAATGAATACCAGTTTGAGTAGCAACTTTACATCTATTGACTCATATTAAACACTATAAGGTTCAAATGGCCTAAATAGAAACATTGTTTTGAAAACTTTTAACTCTTTCCACAGTATTTATTTAAGGTTTTAGTGTATGAAGAAACCATAGACTAATAACAATGCATAGAACCATCAAGTCATGAACAATTATTGAAAAGAGAGGAACATTGTAATAGAAATTCAATAATATCTTCAAGTAGAGGAACTGCAACAAAATTTACATGAAGTGAAAAGTTGCATTATCAGTCTCACACATCCTGCTAACATTTGATGGTTAAAAGCTGTTCTTGCAAAAATCATCACAACTCATAGGAGACAAATACAATACACACATATTTAAGTCTATATACAACTTTATCCCGGAAAGAGATAGAATATTCGAACCGCATTAAAGATAGAGGATGCGCTAAAGCATGTTGAGGTTGAGGAAATGCGGAAAAATTCAGACTAGTTTGAGGAAGTTACATTCTATGATGTTTTAAATCAGCTTCAACACCAAGATAATCCTTCTTTTCGGACATTCATTACAAAGTAAGTTCATAAAGCTTTTTGAATCCGGTACAATTAAAATCATATCAACTAGCAGAAACAATGCAGTGAATACCAAAATAAGGCTTTTAACTGAAAACAGAACAATAAGGCAAAGCAAACTGAACCATCCATGAAATCTATGAACCTAACAATGTCTATTATATTAAATACCAGAAATCATAAGATGTTATGAAATCATTAAAGAAATACACTAAACCAATTAGTTCAAGTAATACTTCAAGGTTATTTACACTATCAAACACAAATTACATGACTTATTAAGCAACATTGCAATACATGATTAAATTAAAGGAACCGTAGTAGTACTCACATATTTCTTACGTCCATGGCTCTCATCATCATCATCATCATCATTACGCTTACCATAGCTTGGCTTGCGATCTTCATCATCATCATTACGCCTTCCATAGCTTGGCTTGCGATCTTCATCATCATCATCACGCCTTCCATAGCTTGGCTTGCGATCTTCTTCATCATCGTCACGCCTTCCATAGCTTGGCTTGCGGTACCCCTCTTCCTCAGAGCGCCCGTACTCAACCTCTTCCTTCCTTCCATACTCGCTCCTTCCGTAACTTGGTTTCTCCTCATGCTCACTCCTTCCTCCATACCCCCCACTCTGTTCCTCCCCGTAACCACTAGTCTTCCTCCCACCATACTCAGATCCATATTCTGATCCACTAGTCTCATACTCACTCTTCTTCCTATACCCAGATCCATAACCCGACACAACATTCTCCTCCTGATACCCGGACCCATATTCCGAACCTTCATTCTTTCGCCCATACCCAGATCCATATTCAGATTCCTGCTTCCTCCCACCATATCCCGATCCAAATTCAGATTCGGGTTCACCATACTCCTGCTTCCTGCCATACCCGGATCCATATTCAGATTCAGATTCCTGTAACAATGAAAGAAAGAAAAAACAAGTTGGAACAAAGTTTACAAAAACCACACATTACTAAATGCATTGGTCAAATATTCACCCATAAATAACAGTGAACCAATGTATTTGATGAGTTTTTATTAAATGGATCATTCAATTTAGTGTATGCTTATATCAAATAATTATGCTTTGGCAATAACATAAGCTTTTTTCTATGAGCCATTTTACGTGGGAAAAAAACACTACATTTTTTAAACTAGATTTATGAACAGTAACATTATCTGCTAATCTCATTTTTATTTTAATCTAAACCAATCACACATGCCCAATTTCCCAGCTTAAAAAAACAGCTTTATTCATTCATTTAGACAGTAACTTATTCTCAATCAAAAACAGCTTAAAAAAAACAGATTTTTACCAAAATCAATTTTGCGAAAAAGAAAAAAGTCTTTTACCATATATAACACATAACAAAACATGATACATAAAAACTGAACCAAATGATTGATTCATTTGAAACACATACCTGTTTCCGAGCCGGGTTGAAACCCGATGGAGCGGGTCTAGGTTTGGGGCGAGAATAACTGCTATATTCAGTAGCGAGAGCTTCATCACCATAAGCAGAAGGTTCAGAATAAGAGGAATAGTTAGGGCGATCATAGTCAAAATCTTCGTTACCGGAGGATTCATTCAGAGAGTAACATGTCTCGTCGGAAGGAGGGAGGGGACGGCCGTAAGTGAGGTGGATGTCGTAGCCGCCGCCGTAGGGAGTTGGATCGTATTCATCGTAGTCGTCGACGGTGTCGTCGCCGTCACGGTTGGATCTTGAAAAGTATGACATGGTTTGTGTGATTGGATCAGACAATTGAACCAAGATGATGGATCTCACGTTAGTTTTTATACCCCATGTTCTGTCCGTGTTGGTAGTATGTAAGACTTCGTTGAATACCCAAGGTCGATTATTTGATTCTTGGGGCGACAATTGTTTTAAGCAGTCATAAACGCGGAAATGAATTAGTTATTTATCTGAGGGATATCTTTCCCGATACCAAAAAAACATTGTATACTTCATTCATCTAATCATTTTCGTTAGTCAATGTAAAGTTAATATATTTTTTATTTAATTTTTACTTTTCTGATAAATAAAAAATAAGAAATATATAGAGTGATACAATGTTTAGAATATAAAATGTGGCTCCATTTTTATAATAAATATTATATTAAATTACATTGACGCCTCTTGAGTTTTAGTAAAATTACATAAATCATCTTTTATTTCTTTACACCTTGTACAAGAAATAAGTGTAATTTGTAAACAAAAATATGATAAATGTTTTTATACGGACAAGGTGGATACAAAAATTTAAACTAGTACTCAAACATCTAGAATTTAATTTAAAGTGTCTAAATAATTACTAATAAAAAAATCATCACTAATTTGACACATTTAATATCTTTAATAATTATTTTTTGACTTTCCAATTTCTTAGTAACTGAATTGATGTACCAAAAATTTGGATGGCTATAAAATGGATATTATTTACTTCGATTGTTGTCTTGAAAAAGAATAGAAGATGACAATTCCCATATGGGTACTTCTAGTTTTGGGAGATAAAGAAATATATGGAATGTAACAATTCTTTATAAAATTTATACACTTTTAATATTAAAACTTACACACTTTTAATATTAATATTTATACATTTTTAGTATGTAATTCATCATTTATTTATATTTTAAAAAATTAATGATAATTAAATATGAATAATAAATAATATAATAAAAATGTATGAGATCATAGCATATATTTTTCTATCTTCTTATAATTATTTGAAGAAGCTTGATTTAAATAATTTTAGGAAACTAAATTTAAATTTAATTATTTTAGAAAAAATAATTTAAATGTAACTAACTCGTTTTATTCTATTATTGATATTACCCACTTTGCTGATTAATGTATTTATTCATAATTCTGTATTTTATAATATGTTCCCTATTGAAACCTAAATTCTCATTTCTGATATATTAATTATGATATAATTATAGCAAAAGACAAGGTAGTCGATGTGTTACAATTTAATTTGTCTAACGCATGTCGGTAACAAAGACATCATTTCCTTTTCCCATTGTTGGTAGTGTTGATAATTACGATCGCTTTATTCATGTTAATATAATGTCCATCTAAATTAAGATAAATATGGATATATCCATTTTTAAATAGAACATAAAATATTATGTTTTACCCACTTTAAATATGAGTAGGGTGGGCTTGTGTGTTGCATTAACTAAAATTATAAAATAATATATACAAATATATAATAAATGTATATACACTAGTCATACAAAATAAAAAATATATATTTTGTATTTATCATAATAAATATTCATAAAATTGGAATAATATATACAAATATAAATGCATACATACAATACAGAATATACATAGTATATAATTTGCATATAAAATAGAAAATGATCAATGGATATAGGTATATACAATATTTAAACTATAAATGTATATATATATATATTATTAGAAAATAATACTATTTTTTTCAAATTTGATATACAAATTCATATAACAAATAGAACATATTTTCACACATCTGACACAATATATATATATATATATATCTTTGCTAATACTCGTAGGTTGTCAATTTTACCCATTTGAAATGCCCATAAATGAATAGGACATATCGGACATATTTTAGAATGGATGAACTCATTTTTCATAACATAACCGGAGGCCCCATTGACTTTGCCTAGATTGTCATTGATAATTCGAGGCCTGATTTCATATCCTGTCTTTCTTTATAATAATTGTTGTCAAACGCGTTTCTAGATTAAGAAAAGGTATAGCGAAACATGGGGATGTAGCTCAAATGGTAGAGCGCTCGCTTTGCATGCGAGAGGCACGGGGTTCGATCCCCCGCATCTCCATTTTCATTTTGTTATTATTCTCTTAATTAAGTAAAATATAATTTTGTATTATTGTTTTGTAAAAAGAAAATATCTGAATAAAGGATGTGGAGGAAACAGCACGTGGAAGTTTGTTATAATCACAAACATTGCAGAATCCAAAACTCATAGATATTATTGTTCACTTCTTCAAATCCTAGTACTTTGTCTTCCTTCATTACCAGGTTGAGTAACTTGTATTGAATTCATGCTCTATTATTGTTGTTTAGTGTCTATCTTCGATAGTTAAATTGCCATTACTTATCATACATATCTTCATTACAAACACTTTTTTAAATTGAAGAATAAATAATATCTTCATGATATCAGGAGATAAGTTATATTTTTCCGCAACTAAAATTATACATGTGCCATATTTTGTTAGTGTCTGGAGGAGATAACTTATATCCTTCTGATATGATGAGATACTCTATCATCTTTAAATTGTTGTTGCAGTTACTGCGATGTGAATTGCCGCCATTGCTATATGATTTTTTTGTCATTAAAAAAATATTTTTGAATTTGATACGGATCGATGTAGCCCAAATGCTGCTGCGATATGGCCTCACCATTACGATTTACTCTCACACTGCAACTGCGGTGCCATACGATTGTGATGGCCACCTATTGCGGCCGCATCACGTGATGTGGTCCGTAATTTGAATAACTGATAAGAAAATATCTTTATACTAATTCTGTTCCAGAGTATGTATTGCTGCTATATTATTTATGCTGGTTCAATTGTCAATTGACTCATTTGATTTGTTTTCAGGCCTACATTGTGTTATTGGGTGTAGAGAGTTGATCTTCTGGTTTTGAACCAAATTTCAACAATGATTCTTTCTGCTCTTTTAACTTCGGTTGCAATTAATCTTGGCCTGTGTTTTTTATTTTTCACCCTATATTCGATCTTGAGAAAGCAGCCCGGTAATATCACTGTATACGCATCGCGCTTAGTAGTCGAAGGAAAAGTTAAAGATGGTGGTGAGTTTAACTTGGAACGGTTGTTACCTACTGCTGGTTGGGTGAGAAAGGCGTGGGAGCCTTCGGAGGAAGAATTTTTGTCGAGTTCAGGCTTAGATGCTTTTGTCTTCATGCGCATATTTATCTTTAGGTTATTTCTACTTTCTGTAACCTTGTTCTGTTTTGTTTGAAGGGCTCTTCTATTTGGTTCAGCTGATCCATTTCCCTCTTTTTATGGTATTGTGCAGTTTAAAAGCATTTACTTTTGGTGGAATCATTGGGATGTTTGTTCTACTTCCGATCAATTATTCGGGGAGTCAGCTTAAAGATTATTCGGATTTTCAACACAAGTCTTTGGACTTATTCACTATTGCTAATGTTAACAATGGTTCGAACAGGTGAGTCTTACGGATCAATATGGTCTAAACTCTTAGGTATGTTTATCCAGGAAGAAGAACAATATATATATGAAATATTGATATGTAGGTACTATTTCGACATCAGATATGGCAAGTTTCATTTTCTTCCGAAGTGTTGTATTTGTATGAGCTGTTATCTACCCTTAAATTGCAGGGCAAGTTTCATTTTCTTCCCGGTCACGCATTTGCATAACCAAGTACTGGTTTTATAACATGTCATAAAACCTATGTGCTTATGCACTGTTGTGATTACACAACTTGTGAAATGAAAGATATGTTTCAAGAGTTTTCTATAAATTTGTTGCTTTTTAATTAGTTTTTATCTAAGTTATTATAACATGGAAATTCTGATATCTAGATTTGACCCTTATCAAGGTTATGGATCCATTTTTGTGCTGCATATGTTTTCACCGGAGTTGTCTGCTATCTTCTTTATTATGTAAGTTTTATCGTTCAAGCTTGCTTTTTACGTGCTGTCAGAATTTTTCCTCTACCTTTACGAAGATAGTGATTGATTTTTTTCGTTTAATGTGAATGCTATATGTAGGAGTCTGGGTACATTTCATCAAAGAGAATTGCTTGCTTTTATTCATCCAAGCCTCAGCTTCATCAGTTTACCATATTAGTTCGTGGTATACCCGTTCCACGTGGAAGCACATGTAATGATGTTGTTGAGCGCTTTTTCCAAGAGTATCACCCTTCCACATATCTTTCTCATTCGGTGGTTCGTCGAAGCAGCAAACTTCAAAATCTTATTGTAAGCATTTTCTGTATCTCCAATTGATTTTATCATTTCGCTTCACCGTTTCTGTATCTCCAATGATAGCATGGCATTTAATAAATGAGTTTGTATCATGTTAGATTAAATACTCTATCATGAATCTATGGCCTAACAAGTAAGATCTTTATATTTGTTACACTTACAACTTTTCTTTTATGTTTTGATCCTTTTGTTTTGTGTGACGGTGCTACGCGGCAAATTTACATTTAATGCATTATAAGTAATGCTTTGTGTATCTGCATTTAGTGTGGTGTTTTTTCATACTGTATATGCATCAGGCAACAACTTAAGCTTTAAGGTTGATCCTCGAAAAGGTAAAAGAACCTTCTCGACAATATTTTGGCGATATGACAAGATGTACACTATTCGAATAATACTCACATTGCTGTTTAGACCCAAAGGGGTTGTTTTAAGAGAGTTTATTAGATATTAAATCATGTTTCCTCAGATAAAACTATGAAGTTTAAGGTTCATTGATGTTTTGATAGGCTTTCCCTAAATAGTGTTCTTTTTTCTTGCTTTGTTCTTTGAAGAATGATGCAGATAAACTGTACAAAAGACTTACCAATCTAAAAAGTAAAAAGGATGTTCCACAAAGGCACAGGCGCGATGGCTTTTTGGGAGTTTTCGGGCCGAAAGTTGATATTTTAGATCACTACGAAAGGAGATTGGGAAACATAGAAGATAATGTGAGAATGGAACAATCTTATGTGGCAGCAAAGGTAAACTATAATGTCTAGGCACTGTTAACCTACAATATTCGAGTGATTATCAAATAATCGTTTCATCTAAGGCTTTTTAATGTGTTGTCTAGTTCACACCCTGTCTAATAACAAACCAAAGTAACTTGATTATCATTTTCATTAAATCATTAATGTATACCAAATTAATCAAATTGTGGTGTTAACACTAAACAACAACTTTTTTCTCAGATTAGCTAGTGTATTTTCTTTCGAACCATACTATTTTTCTCCTTTAAATTATATGTGGGCTACTAGATTTGCATTTTGAGAACTTGTGTTCATGGATATTCTTTCCTGCGATAGCGATATTTTTTTATTAGTTAGGTTGTTATGACCATGATGTCTAATATATCGACTTATTCTATAATCATTTTCAACTTAAAGGATGTTCCTGCCGCGTTTGTCTCGTTTAAGACACGATTCGGTGCTGCGATAGCTCTAAACATTCAAGAAAGCATCAATCCCACAGAATGGATTTCTGAGCAAGCTCCTGAGCCTCATGATGTTTATTGGCCTTTGTTTACTGTTTCATTCATTAGAAGATGGATCAGCAAGCTGGTGGTTTTTGTTGCTTGTGCTTATCTTACGGTTCTGTTTCTAATACCGGTTGCAATAGTACAAGGTCTTACTCATCTTGATCAATTGATAACCTGGTTCCCTTTTCTGAAAGGCATACTAAGACTGTAAGTGGGAAATCTCACCCATATTTGAGAGCATGATTCAGAGTAAGATCATAATATATGTTATATCTCGGAATGTTTTAGACTATCCGAGATTATCCTATTAGGATTTGTTTCCTGCTTGTACTCCTGATTTGTTTCCTTATTTAATTAGGACTCTCTCTTTTGTATCATCTCATCACATTGTCATCATATTAATATCAATATCATTTACATGTTATTATGAGCCTATATTCTCTCTTTTACTCTTTCCTTACCAAAAACCCTCAAATTTTAACATGGTATTGAAGAGTTATCACCCTCTGCGACGTGTTCTGTCATCACTTTGCTGTCGTGTACCATAGAGTTTGTAAAAGTTTTAAATTAGTCTTTCAACAAAAACAACAACAACCAAGCCTTTATCCGACTAAGTGGGGTTGGCTAGAACCTACATTTCTAAGTTATCTTCCCCTGTCATATCCTTTTGTAGATGCCATCTTACTGAGTTCCTTTACGATTTTAAATAGACTCGTGTTTTCATTACATGTGACTCATTATTTCATCATATAGATTGCATTTATATGCTTATGCCAGTCATATTTTACATGCCAATGTTTCTTTTGTTTTCTCCGGCTTCTGGCAGTATTGCTTGTATTTTAGGAATGGCAGTCTCTATTTATCTTTCTTCGAGGCTCGAAGATTTCATCCTACGTAGAAATATTGAATATAATTAGATAATATGCTCATCATATCCATATGGTCTTCTGGAAATACATGTATTTCTTTCTTATATAGCTGACTTATGTTTATAATTGGCGTCCGAGAGTAGAGTTTATCGTCTTAGCAATGACTCTTTCCATAACTCATGTAGAGTTTCCCGATGTTTGTTTGCAGGTCATTTGTGAGCCAAGTAGTAACAGGATACCTTCCGAGTTTGATTCTTCAGATGTTTCTGTCCTTTATTCCACCGGTTATGGTTATGCTTTCATCTCTGCAAGGATACATTTCATGGAGTCTGATACAAAAAAGTGCATGTACTAAAGTATTATTATTTTCCATATGGAACATTTTCTTCGCAAATGTACTATCGGGTTCAGCTCTTTATCGAGTGAACGTTTTTCTTGAGCCGAAAGAGATTCCCAGAGTATTAGCTGAAGCTGTGCCATCACAGGTGAGAATAACTACAAGTTGTTGTTTTATAAGATATTATTCCATGAATTGGAGGATATGAAGTTCATTGTTCTATATTTTGTATTTGGTGCAGGCATCGTTCTTCATCGCGTATGTTGTGACAACTGGATGGACCGCTATAGCATCAGAGCTCTTTCAATTGCCTAAACTTATTTTCAATTTTATAAATCGAATTTTCAGAAGAAACATTGATGATGATTTTGAGCCCCCATCAATTCCTTACCATAGTGAAATTCCCAGGATTCGTCTCTTTGCTCTTCTCGGTGTAACATATTTCATCCTTGCTCCACTGATACTGCCATTTCTCCTGGTCTACTTTTGTTTGGGATACATCATTTACCGCCACCAGGTTTGCGATTTATATGCATTTTTTCGACAAGTGGCAATCGGTCTGCCTGTTTATGAAAAATGTTCACTGTGCATAACCAAGTGACGATGAAATTCGAAGTACTAAAATACAATTAACATGTTTGTCACCCATCTTTTTCTGCTTAGTAAGTCACAAGCTAGCACAAATGCACAATAGCTACCTTTTCAACTCTTTGGTTGTTGTCACTCTTGATAATTGTACAAGTTCTTATTCTTATTTGCGTTCTTCTGTATTGAACACTACACGATCGCCTAATAGAGATGAATAAATGGTCGGATATTATTCATTTCATGAAATTCTAATGATATCTTAAATATTTGCAGCTGCTAAAAGTATATGTGCCAAAGTATGAGACTGGAGGAGGGTATTGGCCTACAGTGCACAACTCCACAATTTACTCATTGGTACTTATGCATGTAATAGCCATTGGCATTTTCGGGTTGAAGAAGCTTCCTCTAGCATCTGCATTGACTGTTCCTCTTCCAGTTCTCACACTTCTATTCAATGAGTATTGCCAGAAACGGTTCTTCCCGTTATTCAAGGACTATCCCGCCGAGGTTCGTTAATGCTTGATATTTTTTTGCTGATTTTTATGATTGCTAATTATGATTGTTATAACTTGTATGTTTTCCAATTGCCATAAAAGATTATGATTAGTATGATTCAATGGATACTTTTGAGTCATATCTCTGTTGACCTTTAACTCAAATTTTTCTTCACATTTTCGATCTTACTCCCGGGAAACAAAACCTTCATATTGATTCCACAATATATCTGGAGATTGGGTTGGTTGTCTTGCTTGAATTTGAAGTCACCCTAG
This sequence comes from Lupinus angustifolius, assembly GCF_001865875.1. Lineage (NCBI taxonomy): Eukaryota > Viridiplantae > Streptophyta > Magnoliopsida > Fabales > Fabaceae > Lupinus > Lupinus angustifolius. The sequence continues at coordinate 10,843,120 of NC_032016.1, forward strand.
TTCTCATTGTAGCTTCTGATGTCCATGTTCTTGTTTGGTTGGCTTCACCTAAATTTTCTTAATCCTGAAAATTTCTGAGTAGCATTTGCAACATGCAGATTATATATCTTTTTGGCATTTCATTTGCTTTAAAGTAGTAGCATTTTTTTGGTACTATCAAGGGTATCCCCTCACCTTTTGGTAAGGAAATAATCCCTTTCGGGCTATGTGACTTCCCCTCCCAACAAGTATCGATCTCAGGAATCGAACCCTTGACCTTTTGGTCATTCCGAGATCTAACAAGGCCTTACACCACTATACCAAAGCCTTGTTGGTAAAGTAGTAGCATTTGTTGTTGCTTATTATGTTTTTCAATTAAGTTACTGCCACATTTTGTAAACTCTTCAATCTTATGAGTACCTTCCTTTCTGCAGTGTTTGATTAAGAAAGACAGAACAGATCAAAACCAGCACAATATGCCAGAGTTCTATGATAAGTTAGCCAATGCATATAATGATCCTGCTCTGATGCCAACAAAATATTCTGAAAGGTCTGATAGTCATACCTCTCCACTACTTCATGGTTCTCAAGCTTAAGTTCTTAAACCGTATATTCCTATGGCGCCGTGTCGGTTGCAACTGTATAGCTGCATCTAGCAATTAACAATGTTAGATTTGGCAGATGATTTGTGTTGCTTGTAAAAAACAATGTGCACTCAATTTGTAACTTCCTTTGAGGTTTGATTTGGTGGTCCTTGGTGTAACATGTTTGTTATATTGTAAATTATTTGGATTAAGAATGTAAGGTTGTAGCAAGTATGGAGAATTTCAATACTGATATGGGTAAGTAGTAATCACCATACATTGTTTGTTAGCATCATAGTGAAAAGAAAGACTATAGCTAGTTACAATTGTAATAGAGATGGTTGGAGAAAAAAGGAGTTCTCTTTGCTAGTGCATGCATGCCAGAACTAACAAAGCAATCCTTTTCTTTTGGTTCTTTTGATAGAATTGTTCGGTATTCCAAGTGTGAATGAAGAAGTTTCATATTGGGTAAAAATGGATGAGTTAAGATTTATTCAAGTGTGAAATCTCACATTGGATATGTGTAGGAATGACAACGGGGCGGGTCGGGGTCGGGTTTGCACATACCCAAACCCGAACCCGAAATTCAAAACCCGAACCCGAACCCAAACTCAACGGGGTTGAAAATAAAAATACCATCCCCGAACCCGTCGGGTTTCGGGTAACCCGAACCCGAAAAAAAACCCGAAAATGATAAAGTGTTAAGGAAAATATGATATTATTTTCGTGTAATTTTACTCTAACATTTCTATTTTCTCTTGTATTATTTCATTTCTTTTATGTTTGAAGATCAAATAGTATATAAAGTAACATTAGAGATTAAAAACAATTGGCAACCGGGTAAAACCCGAACCCGAACCCAATCACATCGGGTTTTCCACGTTAAATTCGGGTTCGGTTCGGGCGGGTACCCACGGGTTCGGTTTTTATTGCCATCCCTAGATATGTGGGAGGAGTGAAAGAGTTTATATGTAGAATTGTAGGGTGGTTGGAAGCTCCCTGTTGCAGTCTGGTCCAACAAGTGGTATCAAAGCCGATAGTTCGGCTGGGACATGGTGTACTTAAGGGGTAGCATACTGGAAAGTGTGTGGTACCCACACTTGAAGGGAAGATTGTTGGGTTTATTCAAGTGTGAAGTCCCACATTGGATATGTGGAGAGAAATGAAAAAGTTTACAAATAGAAAGATCCATGAAACTAATGCATTAAGATTTTGGTTCAAGATGTATTGTCTCACTTATCCATTCTTCCCATACCCCGGTAACAATGGAACCCCCCATGGTTAGAGGCTCCCCGGTCGCAGTATGGTCCAACAAGAATAGGATCACATGTCCCAAAATGATATCCCGCGTCTCTTACCAATCAATTTTTTCAATTAATATAAAAAAAACTATTGTGTTTTTAGAAATTTTCTTTTAAATTAAATGGTACTTTTTTATTGGACCAAAGACAAGAATAAGGATAAATGATCTATGTTCCTTATGATAGAGTATCACAACAAGTTGAGTATCACAAGTATAGTTATGAGACTGACTCTTATGGTGTGACATTGGTGCTTAAGTCAACTTTTTTGGAGTGGTAATTTCACTCCAATCATTGTTAGGAAGCATTCCTTTATTTCAATTACAACTAAAGCTATGCCAAAAACATCATAGCTTAATAACCCTACCCTCTTTCAATATATTCAACCCAAAGGAAGATCTAAAAAAAACATCTTGCTTAATTTGATGTCTCAAACAACTTTACCATTGCGTTCAACTTTTATTTTGACGGTCAATTTTCGGTTTGTACCTGAAATGCACTGATATTGAGTGCACAGGTTAACCTTACTTGACATCACACTTATAAAACCACCTATATATCGAGTTAGACATATCGGCGAACTGACGAGCATGAGGGTGAAAGAAGGGAAAGGGATGGCAAAAATGGTAATCAGCAACAAGGATTCATCATAACTTTAATATTCAATACATGATTACTGTTAAATAATAAATAGCATGCATACTTTTACTCCAAAACACAAGCATGAATGCATAACTAGAGCTTAATTTCATGCATGGAGAGCAAGGGTTAAAAAGCTAACACTGCAAGCTTATCTTAAATGCAGCCTAGCCAAACAACCCCTCTGCTTCCAAGTAACAAACATGAGCAGTCAATTTACAACACTAGGTTTAACACCATAAATAGCAATGTCTGTTGGTGACTAATTCTTCCATAAAATTCCGAGATTTTCACGGGATTGATAAAAATCGATTCACCGTGAAAAGGGGCATACCTAGCCAAAGACCATGATTGAGGAAGTAAATTTCCCCATGATCCTGATCACCCATATGAAAACTTCGGGGATACTAAAAAGTACATACAGATAAGATAAAACCCATACATATAGAGAACTTATATTTACATTGTAAGCTTATTCACATGCAACATAAGGCGCATCTCAAGTTTCCCATGTGAGCTTACGGTCATTGCTCTAGAGAACGCGAAGCTGAGCAAGGAAAGCAGCACAAAGATCCAAGAAAAGAAACTGTGGACCCTGGACCCTTTGAAGATCAAGCAGATACTTCTCTTCACGAGTTTTGTAAAGCTGTCAAATATGTTAGCACAAAGTTTGAGAATATTCAGGAAAAAGAGAACGGCAATGTCCAAACGTATACCAATATAATATCAAGTGATAGCAACGAATGGAACTATTAACTATTTGATTGGACGTGCAAAGAACCAAACAATTACAACAATGACTCAAAACGTCTAATTGTCTTAGCACTCAAATATGAGGGATGGGGGGAAGGAAAATAGTCTGAAGAATCTTCAAATATGGCTTTAAACCACTTACCTGTAGCAAAGGATTCCTAACTGACCATTAAACATTTCATTTAAATTGAGGTGCAATAGAGATTATGGTTATTTGGATAATTACCTGCACTTCAAACTTGATCACATTTGACTTAGAAACAGCATCGTTCTCAATAATGCTGGAATCATTTCCAAAATAATGATTATTATGCACGGAATTGTTAACCATTTCTTCGTGATGACCAGGAATGCCAGCAACCCATCTGCACTTCATGTTGTAATGTCCAATCTTCTTCCAACAAACATTCAACTCTTGCAGAGCTTTTAGGACCTCGGTCATTATTTCACGGGGATGGGCTCGAGACTATCAAAAGTTAAAAAAAAAACAGTTTAGAATGTCTAACAGCTAGGAATCCCCACAGGAGATGGTAGCAATAAGTCGAGCAATATAAAAACCGCTTATTTTCTAAATTCTAATCTAGTTCCAGTGCAGAAAAAATTAAAAGTTAACACTGCACCTGAAGCCCAAGGGCCCACTTTCTCTCAACAGGGAACTGTGGCCTCATTCCTACTCCTTGATAATCAATATACCCTGGAAAGCGGTTCCCAACAACTGGAGAAGCAACTTCACTGGAATGAATGCGATTGAAGCCAGAATCCTAACAGTCACATTATAAAACCAAAACTAATGAGTTTTGCAATTATCCAGTTTTAAAAAAAAAGAAACAAACGAAAAAATCATCAATGGAAAGGCGACAATTTCATAGGTGCAAAATCCATAAGCTATAAAGATAAATTCAATCACATGGAAACTCGTAAACCATAGCTCTAATACAGAGTAGCAAATAATTGAAGCCGCAGCTCATTTCAATGGGGATAATGTTAAATGTAGCAAGTTTATCACATTTAGCACGTGTCAAAAATAGTTTCAGCATATGTACATATCATAAGGGATTGATTAGCATTTACCGTGTGTACTAATATTGTGCCCCATTCATGTAACTATAAATATAATAGTGTATGGTCAACATTAGACACACAATTAAGAAAACCTAATTTGGTATCAGTAGTTTAGGGTTTCATCAAGATAGCCCTTCTCCCTTTTCCACCATCCCACTCTGCCTCAGCCACTCACACAGCAACCTGCCCCTTTTTAACCCACCACCATGCATTCACTGGTGTGCAGCCACCACCCCACAGACACAACCAACAATCCTCCAGCCGCCGCCACCACACACACGTCTACACGTTGCATCTCTCCTAGCGCGTGACCTACATTTCTGCCTCTTCCCTGCGTGTGAGCTCTTTTCTGGCCACACTCACTTACCAACACTTCCTCCATTGAGCCTCCTACCCTCCAGCGACCTCCACCATACCGTCCTCAGCCCAAGGACAGAAAGTCTTCCGCTTCCGGGTCTGATTTCCCCGCTGCAGCTATTAGTTTCATCAACACCCCTCTCATTCCCTGTGAAAAACTCAATGGGTCTGCTAACTATGCCACCTGGCTGCTGCTTTCTAGATTTAGTTCACAAGACAGGGACGTCACAAGTCACAGCCATCTCGTCAAACAGCTCAAGGACAAACCCACTAAAGATTAACCTCATTGGAAACAAATTGATGCCTCATTTTATAATGTTTTATGGTACTCTCTAGATGCCAAGTTGCAGATTCAGTATTGTGCCTTCCAGAAATGCTGAGGTTTGGAACAAAGCCAAAAAGGTGTACTCCCGTTAACCGTTTCTACACCATCGTTTCAAATCTTGTTAATCTGAAGAAAGACGCCTCAGACATGGAAACATACCTGGTAAGCTTGATAGTTTCATTGCTGACCTTGAAGCTCATACACACCTTTATTGATAATGCACGGAAGCATGTGGAGCAACACAACAAATTCTATATGGTCCATGCTTTAACTGGCCTTGAATCATTGCACAATTAGACATTATCCAGCCCTTCAGTACCATCTTAGGATACTGCAAATGAACAATTGCTACGATTCTCCCAATTGACTGCTCTGCCTCTCTATCTTTGTGGACTACAACAGTTGTCACCCAATCACCCCAACATGGAAGTAGAGGAGGTGGTTGTAGGTGGTGATTAACCTCCACGCTGCAATTACAGCAACCACTTCGGTCATATTGAGGAACAGTGCCACACCAAGACCCTTCAACAAAACAAGTCAGCTAATATTACCCAGGTCACTTCTATTCCATTATTAGAGGAGGTGACTGTTTCTGATGCTGAATATAATGAATACATTCAGCTGAAAACTACCATGCAATGCCTTATTATGTCCGACTTTGTCCATTCCACTGATCAGCTTGTTGACATGCACACAAAATCCCTCAATGGATTCCAGTTGATTATAGTTGTAATGAGATTAGCACATATGACTTCAACGCTCTAGCTTGAAG